>NC_069394.1:56127500-56300000 GCF_027475565.1 Acinonyx jubatus
CATAAACACATTCCTTCCTTCCTCTCTCGCATCATCCCTCCCTCCATTCCTTTTTGCCCTCCCTCCCTCCCTCCCTTCCTTTCCTTCTCTCCATTAATTCGCCTCACTTTATTTTTCTCTTCTTTCTCTTTCCATGTCTTCCTCCCTTGCTTTTCTTCCTTTTTCCTTTGTACAACATTTTTCAGATGGCCTTCATACATTTTACATGTTTCCAGGTGACTAACAATAACTATATAATAGTTCTATGTTTTGAATGGTCACAGATTTAAGAAAGTCATAATCAAGTTAAACATTTTATCAAAACCAAAAAACTCCTACTCATCTGTTTGTATTTGACATATCTACACAGATTAAGGGTGTGTCTCATTTATAATATTTGTTTTATATGCTTGACACAATTGGAACATGTAATTGATACCCCGAGTGTCTATTAGGACCTGAAAATCGGCTTTCTTTCCTGTGGTTGACATCTCTATGACAACATGAGCTTATACCCAGGTGCTCATGACAAAAATAGAACTGTGATCTTTGACACCTCTCCCTTCCCTTGACCCATCTAATTCTTCACTTAATGTGACTTTTTGAATGTCTTTTGGATCCAACCACTTACTTGTCTCCGCTTCCTCTGCCACACATCAGCCAAAGCAGCCATCACTGCTCACTGTACCAAGACCTCCTAAAAAGACTTCCTGCTCTTGTTTCCCTCTAGATCAAGCTAGAACAGCTAGAGCAATCTTTTGAAATGCAAATATGTTTCTTCTCTTCCTGAAACTCTTCAGAGCCTCCAGTTGCTTTTAAGATGAAGCAGAAACCCTTAATATGACTATGAGGCGATGTGTTACTTGGCTCCTGCCCACCTCCCTAGCCTCACCATAGGTCAACCACCACTGTTTACTATACCCAGGTCATGTGGGCCTTCTGCCTTGCTTCCAAGACTTTTTCACTGGCTGTCTCCCCTTTTGCAGAAGTTCCCTCACTCTATTTACTTGGTTCCGTATTATTCATCTTCAGGATCTGGTTGAAATATTACTTCTCTGGGGATACTTCCTCAGACAGTCCTAACCCTACTTCTAGCCCATATCTGCTTTCACGTACCCCTGCACTATTCCTTCCCAGAAATAATTATATCTCCAGTTAGGTATATTGTGCGTTTAATGCTTGTATCTGTTGGTAGAATAAGGGCAGGGAGAGGCTTGTTCTCTTCTAAGTCCAGTGGCTAGTATCCAGTAGTTTCTCAATACATATGTCTTTAATAAATCCATTGAATAAATGCATTTTCTCTCACAAGGGATTATTCATTGGATATCTCTAGTATGAACTAATTATTGTACAGGAGGATTTTGGCATAATACCTCCCTGCATTGTATTTCCCAGAAATGGACCTGAGACAGGGATTTGCATCAAGTGGTTCATTAAGAAATGTTTCCAGGAGAGGCCAGTAAGAGAGCAGGAGAAACAGAATAAAGAAGGGGAAGGGGAAGGGGGGCAAACAAGGAAGTGATTTCAGGCCAAGTCCCTCCCTCAGAGACCAGTTGAGCCTGAACTTGCAAGGTATCTGTGAAGTGCACATTGTGTCTCAACATTGTCTCCTCTGAGGCATATCAGCTATGCTGGAGTGGTGTAAACTCAGGCAATTCAGTTCTCTGCAACTGAATATCAAATGACTCCAGTAAGAGGAGGGAAATTCCCCAAAGAAGAGTAATGAGTCTGGGCTGTCCGTAGCAAAGACACCCAGGGCCAGTGAAAGCGGCAGAGAAATGGCAAAAGGCCTCTGAGGCATGGCATCCCCAGTAGGTGCCATTGTATATAAATGCTTAGAGTATTCTTGGACACATTTTTTTAAGAAAGATATGAACTGAGCTTCCATTGCTTTGGTGAAGTTAATCACACAAGCTCTGATAAACTTTCTTTAAATCTTGCTTCATCATCTTATCCTTTAAAGTGTCTCTCCCCTTGGGCACCTGGGTGGCTTAGTCAAGTCTCCAACTCTTGACTTAGACTCAGGTCATGATCTCATGGTGAGTTCAAGCCTTGCATCAGGCTCTGCGCTGACAGTGCAGAGCCTGCTTAGGATTCTCTCTCTCCCTTCCTCTCTCTGCTCATGCTCTCCCTCTCTCAAAATAAATAAAATTTAAAAAAATAAATCAAATAAAATATCTTTCCCCTCTTTTGGTGGTGGTGGGGGATCTTTCTGATTTTGCAAGCTTCTTTATGAACATTTAAGCAATATTTTAAGTTTCTTTTTTAAATATTTACTTATTTTTGAGAGAGACAGAGTGCAAGCAGGGGAGGGGCAGAGAGAGAGGGAGACCCAAATCTGAAGCAGACTCCAGGCTCTGAGCTGTCAGCACAGAGCCCAATACAGAGCTCGAACTCACAAACTGTGAGGTCATGACCTGAGCCAAAGTCTGATGTTTAACCCACTGAGCCACCCAGGTGGCCCTTAAGCAATATTTTAACACAATATTTCTGAAGCCTGTTACCCACAACCTAAGTCCCATTTGTAAGTTTAGGAGCAATGCCAGGCGCAGATTCAAAGTAATACTAAATTATATTTGGTTTCGGTCAACATTTAGCACTTTGACTAAGTCTGATGAACCCTGGAACCTGTGTTCCATCTCTGTGTTAGTTTGGGTAATCCACCAAGGTCCTCTAGATTTGATTCACTATACTAGGGATGCAATGGATTTCAGTTGGTTGAATGGGATATTTCTTAAAGATAAAATATCTGGGCCTTGCCATTCTGTACCATATAACACAGGGAAACTTTCTGAGCAAGGCTCAAACATTAAGTTAGGTGAAGGAGAATTTAAAGGTTTCATATACCCAAAGCTTAATTTCTACTTAATATAAGCTGGGATATACCATACTATCCAAAACCTGTTTCAAACTTGGTAACTTGCTATACTTTATCATATTGGAGCTGCTCTATAGAAGGACACTGTTTCAGAGTTCTTAATCTCATTCTTCATGTAACAAGTAAACACCATTTTGAGATTTTAGAATATTCCTAAGAACCACTACCCCTAGTTTTTATTCATTAGATGTGGAAAGCAGGTTGGTAGACTGATGAGAGAAACTGCCTAATGGTCATCTTCCTGTAGATATCTTTATCCAAAGTAGATGCCAACAATAGAAAACCAAAAGTATCATATACCTGTCGGGTTTAGTAACTACTCAGCTTTGTTCTTTCATTGATAAGAAGAGAAGAGGAAGGACACGGCAGATAAATATTTTGAATGGCATCCACTTTTTTGTCATTCACTTTTACTTATTTGTTTCTTCTGTACCTTGGTTGGGAAAGAAGGCACTAACACTTAGGTTCATAGAATTTAAATTGTATACCAAACTTTAGATTGGGGAACACAAACCAGCACTTAATTATACTCTGGCTACTATACTCATGATCTCTAAAACTGGATCATTTTAGTGTAATGTGCTCCTCATGAGGTGCTTGCTACTGTGCATAGAAGAGGTACTTATTTCAGGGATTTGGGAAAGATTTGAACAGTTTCCAGAGCCACACCTAACTCCATCCTTACCCACAATGTCTATAAAGAAGACAAATGTATCCCATGTTGAAATAATGTTCTAGACCTCAGATAAGAGTCCCTCCTGCCTGAGTGCCACAGAAGCAAATAGAAATTTAAATAACATTTATGGCCCTGTTAATGCTCCACTTGGCCCAGAAACATAGTACATACATTGTCAATCCCCAAATACCAAGCCAACTTGGGTCTTCTGATCCCAAACAAGACTGAATATGTGGCCCTAGCCAATCAGATATTTCTATTTTCCTTCTCCTTGTTTTTATTCTTTATCCTATAAAGACTTCATGACCCGTCGTGCATTTCTCTGGAAGAAGTTTGTCAGCTTCAGGAAGTGTTAAAGTGTTTTTTTTTTTTGTATAGCATAAATAGTCTTATTTAATAACTTTTAACACACAGTAATTGAACAAATGAGAAAAGTGAAGGTCAGAAAGTCTGTGACTCGCTATCCTCTCCTCAACAACCATAACACCTGATAGACCTGTATACCCATCCTTCCTTATCTCCTCTTCATCTCTCAACACAACAAGACATGAATGCCATGCCCAGAATGCCACCAGTTTCCCTCACTAAGAATGCACATGCTCTCTTGGTTATAAATCAGTGCTCGTGTTCCAGCTCTTGTCTGTCTTGTGGTCTGCAATATTTCACAATGTGACTGTTTTCACTTCCCCAGGTTTTGTAGTTTAACACTCTCTTGGGTTTCCTCTTACTTTTGGTCCCATTTCCCCATAGTAATTCATTTGTATGCATGTATGTGTGTCTGTATGTATGTATACATAATTTATTTATTTTTCTTGTTCTCTTTCAGTCTTTAAAATGAAATTTACAAGAGGCTTCCCCTGGCCACTGTCTTCTCACTATATATCCATTGCTTGCTTGATTTAATCTCATGGCTGTAATAATTATTTAATTGATGAGTTGAATACCTATGACTTCTACCTACGTATTTCTCCTGGAATTGAAGTTGAGGTCTTAACCATTCACATACAAATAAGAGAGAGACAGAGACAGAGAAAGGATCCTAGCACTTCCCTAAGTTTTCATATGCACAGCTGGATAAAAGTTAATAGAATTCATCTTAATTAGAGACTACAGGATGAGAAGTACATGTGCAGATTGAGATTATATATTGAGTTTAATTTACTACAGTGTGATGGACTAGTAGGTCATCTTAATGTTGATGAATAGACCCCATAGGAAATATATGAGAGGGACATAACAGATTTGAGAGTAATCAGTAAATAGTTGGTAAAGGAAAAAGAGCATGAAGAATGGAGAGGATATTTCAGAGAACACACAGTCTGAAGACAGAAGAGACAATATGTAGGGAAACAGATCTGAAACATGATTATGAGTTCAACTTGGGACATATCTATAACATCAAAATGTAGAGTTCCAGGAGACTAATTGTTTTTCTATTGGCTCCTCAGATCCCAAGAGTTTCTCAGGGATCAATGTGAGGTACCAGAAAGGCAACATGGAAGGGTCTTGGAGTTTGGGAGCTTTGGAGCTTTGAACCAAAGCTCTTTGGACTCTGACTCAGTTAAAGAAGCTCTTGCATTGAAGAACATCTCATCATCCATCCATTCATTCATTGCTGATATTAAAGTTTGCAAACCACCAAAGGAAACATATATTTATTTGGCTGAGAAAATTGAGGCTTAAAACACGTTAAACCATTTGACCAAAGTCACACAGCTTCTAAGTGACCAAGAATAAACGTGAGTGTTTTTCCATTACACTGTCTTCTTATACTGTTTTCAACATTCATTTTATGTTCAAAGCATCTTTCAGTTCTATGCCTTTCTTTGAATCCCCATTCATACTTCCTTAATTAACACTCTCTCAGGTGTCTCAGAGATTATACAGACAACTTCCTCTAGATGTGCCCAGCACCATTTCACCCTACCTCATCCTCAATTCATTTTCCAAATTAAGCAATCTTTCTGAGACAAACCTGATTACATAAGTCAATGGCTTAAATTCCTCAGCAGCTCTTAATTGTCAAGATAAAATACAAACGCATAACTTACAAAGATTCCTCCTTATGTAATTTTCATTTTCATCTCATAGAAGACTCTCAATTTGCTAATAACTGTGTACTTTTGTGTTCCAAGTACTTTTCAGTGACTTGTGTTTAGGTTAATATATGGGAAGACACGTCTTAAAATTTAGTATCCAGGGGCACCTGGGTGGCTCAGTCGGTGAGCAGCTGATTTCTGCTCAGGTCATGATCTTGTGGTTCATGGGTTCGAGCCCCTCATCGGGCTCTGTGCTGACAGCTCAGAGCCTGGAGCCTGCTTCCATTCTGTGTCTCCCTCTCTCTCTCTGCTCCTCCCCTGTTTGTGCTCTGTCTCTCTCTAAATAAATAAACATTAAAAAAAATTTTAATAAATAAAATAAAATAAAATTTAGTATCCAATTATTACATGATTAGATATTGTGATAACCGTTTTATTTTATTTTTTTAATTTAAAAAATATTTTATTATCTTTTTTTATTTTGAGAGAGAGAGAGAGAGAGAAGGAGAATCCCAAGCAGGCTCCACATAGTCATCGCAGAGCCCAAAACGGAGCTTGATCCCAAGAACCGAGAGATGATGACCTTAGCTGACATCAAGAGTTGGATGCTTAACCAACTGAGTCCTATGTTGTAATAACTGTTTTAAAGGAAAATTTTTAAAAAGGTGCTATGAAAGAGATTAAGAATAATAATAATTTAAACTAGATTTTCAGGATGCTTTTTCTTGAAAGAATCATTTAATTTGAGATACACAAGGTAAATAAGAGTAAGCCAAGGAAAGATTCCAGAGAAGACATATCCAGCAGGAGAAATAGCACTGGTGAAGGTCCTGTAGTAGAAAAGAGACTAGTGTCTCTAGGAAACAGAAATAAGGCTAATGTGGTTGAAGCCTAGTGAACAAGAAAAGAGTTGGAAGGGAGTTAAAAATGAGGTGTGCAGACACTAAACTTTATAGTTATTAGAACGAGATAGTCTTTCTTTGTCTCTCTCTCACCATCCCTCTTTCTCTCCTCTTGTCCTTTGCACTTTCTATTTTAAGCTAAATCTTCCACTACCACAAAAGTCATTTCTATGACGTTTCTATAATTAACTTCATTCTTCAGGACACAGAGTGGATGTTACCTCATTTGGAAAGTGCATGAGTCACAACAGACTGAATGCTATAACAAACAGCTTCAAAATTTCAGTGCTTAACCTGTTAAAGTGTATTTATCTCCTATAAAAATCCAATGCATATGTTCCTAAATAGGCAGTTTTTTGAGGGCCTTTCTTCTTAGTGGTGACTCATGAACCTGACTCAGTCCAAATTGTGTCTCCAGCACTCCCTGGGGATTTAGGGCCATTTATTTTCAGTCACTCTATGGGGAAAGAGAGAGTAGAGTAACACAGGGGAGGTTTTTATGGGTCAGAGTTGGACGTGACTTGAATAATTCCAGCCCATATTCAATTGGCCAGAATTCTGTCCACGGCCACTCCTAACTGCAAAGGAGTCTACTAGAAAGGAACAATGGATATAGTGAACAACTAGCTACTCTCTGCCACATTTCTTTCTTTTGACCACCAAATAAATACCCATTTCAACTTTTCTCCCATCTAAATAATACAATTGACCCGTCCCTAGGGAGACAGCCTCAATTTCTATCCAGTTATTTGTCCATACTAAAGTCTAGGATCGCAGAAGGGTGTTGTCCCAGCCATAAAATCTACATGTGTCCCTTCATGGTCTCTCAAAACATGAACTAGAAAGTCTGGTTGTTTTCAATGCAACTTTAAGCAGGCACAAAATAGCTGCCTGCTTAAAGATAGAATAAAAAACATGGGGAGTCACTGCAATACAGCAAATGTGAAATCCTGTTGAAATTAGGAAAGAAGGAAGGAAGAAAGGAAGAAAGGAAGGAAGGAAGGAAAGAAGGAAGGAAGGAAGGGGAAGGAAGGAAGGAAGGGAAGGAAAGGAAAGAAGGAAGGAAAAAAGGAAGGAAAGAAGGATGGAAGTAATTTAGAACACCATTTCAAGTATTAAGAATTCAACATTTTAAAAATAATGATGATAATTGTTCACATTAGACACTAGGTTAAGAACTGCAATTTTTTTTTCTCCTTTAAATTCTCACAGCAACCATGTGAGTTAGGTATTATCATTACTTCCATTTTACTGTTAAAGAAACCAAGTTCACAGAGTTTTAACAACTTGTCTCAGTTCTCACAGATATTAATTAATTGGGGCTTGATTTCATGATTGCCTGACAAAAATTAAGACTTACCTGTTATTATATACAACTTTTGTATCATAATCCGAGTAGCTAAATGCCCATTTGATTTATCATTACAAATTATTACAAATTACATATCAGTGAAAAATTCACTAAACATTCAGAATACTGTTAAGAACAGTAACCACTATAATATTTATTTTAAGGGTTTTGAAAGTATCTACAAATAAAACTATCCTATTTAGACACAAAATCATTTAACTCTGAACCTAAAAATTCATGAAATCTCAATACATTTGAACAACAATTTCAAATTTTCCAATTGTTACTAACTTAGTGCCTTAGGCATCAGTTTCCATTGCTATAGTATAGTTATGAAAAGATTACTAATCGATACCTAATTTTAAGATTTATTTTCTTGATATGTTGCTTATTAATAAATAGCACCTCAAATTTATCTAATCCAAATAAATTACCATCAACCAAATAAAGACATTGTTCTTCTTCCATAATTTTTCCATAGAAATATGAACAGCATTTCTGATCCAGTGTAAGTATAAAGGTACATATTGCTTTCTGTGGAAAGAATTATAGAAGTTGCTTAGTCTTAAAATGACAATTAAAGCAATACATTGGAAAAGCTGATGAACTACTCTCATAAAACACTATCTTAACTAAGAGTAAAAATGGACTCCTCAAAAAGACTTTCAGCCATTTATCTTTCAGAAAGGACATTTACACAGGGAAAATATTGCTGATGGTAGTTGCATTTTTTTTAATTGAAAAAAGTATTGAAATAGAAAGGGATTCTTTAAATTTACCATTCTCAGAATGCACGATGCTCACTGTTTTGTAACATTTTTATTCAGTAGAATGCATTCTCTTTTTTTCAATAAGCAAATGCTTTTTTTCCTACGGAATTTCCAAGGATATCTGGAAAATGTAATTACAGTTTTGCTATCACATATTAATTTTCTTTGCTTCAAAATAAGGCACACAGTTCCAATAACGTTTCTGTTTTAATATATGCTTTCTCTGTAATTCATTAATGCAATTGGCTTGCAACTTTTGCCTGGACTTTGAATTTGTGATTTAAAAAAGGCAAATACAGCAATTAAGAGCCTGGAAGAAATCCCTTATCAAATTAGAATCAGCTGGCAAATTTGGATCTTAGCTAATTAACTGTGCTCTTAAGAATTTTTTTGAGAAATGAACTCAATTTAAACTAAAATTAATTAAATTAAAATACATTCAAACATCAGATGGATCAAAACCCATTAATTTCAGCTTAGCCAGTGCAATCCAGCCAACTCTTATATTCTGACCTGCCGTAACTCTCACCCCAAGCAGTTACACAGTTAACATTACCGAGTATGAGGATTACGCACTAAACAGTGTCAGATACCATCAACTTGGCCTAATAAAATTATATGTAGCACTTTTATAACTCAAACATAAATAAAAGTGAAAAAACAAAGCAGTCCTTTTCTTTCTAAAGCAGTGTCATTAAGTTGACATAGAGAAAACTGTTTCTACTTTCTCAAAATGAGAATTTGTTTCCTTTGCAAGTATTCACTAAACTGGTCCCTATAGCCATTTTACTGCGGTGTGTATACAACAAAGGACATTTTGGGGCTGTGCTTTGTTTTCTTTATGTTACACCCTTCCTCTCTGCACACATACTTTTTGTCTGGCATTTTCTTCCCCAGATACACTTTAGTCTTGGCACTATCAAAAGAAGGGAAAAAAATACCCTATTTTATTCGATTCTTTCAAAATAATAAATAATAAGAAAACACCTTCCTTATGTGATAGATTTTAAAAGTTCGGAAGGAAGAATATTTATAAAATGTTGACAAAATATTTTTAACGAGAAACTTAGAGCTAAAAGGGCAATGCCAGCCTACCTTATAAGAACTTTAAACAATTATATATGGGTAACTTTCACTAAACAAATGGCTTCAGGTGAGATGAAATGGAAGAATAGTTAGTTTGCTTATACCTCATAATGACCATTATGGGGTGGGGAAAAGGGGGGCTGTTTTCCCTAGACAGCATTGTTTATGCGACTTATCCCAGTAAGCTCAATAATTATTAGCAGTGCCTTGGTTTGAACACAAAGTATATAGTTACTTAAGTATAGGATACCTTTTGTGTGATACAGGTGCCAATATTTAGAGAAGTCTGTTCGATTGCATGAAAGTCACATAGCATGAGTTTCAAAAAAATTGGAGCAGTCATAAGATGGCCAGAAATATAGAAATAAAATAAGAATAGGCCAGAGTAGACTTGACTAGACTAGAATGAGTATCTCTTGAAAAGCAAAGGAAATTGCACTTATTTACAGTTTTTTTTAAAAGTCTTTCATGGGCTAAGTATCGGTTTGGATAACACTTCCACAGACAGAGCTGGCAGGCTTCAGTAATTTAGTTTATTGGTCTACAAAGCAAAGTAACAGAAACCTAGCTCGGCGGATGTTCAATTTTATCTCACTTTTCCATTCCTCTTTTTGTATCTGTTTCATAGTGTGTATAATAGCTCAGTAGTATTCAATGGGCTTTAAACAAATAACGAAACATATTGGAGGCATGATCACAAAATCTATACTGATGGGCGAGGCAAACAAATTAGTTTTGCCAATGCTCATCTAAAATATGCCGAACTTTATTAGGCACTGGATATATTACGAACACTAAGAACATAGTCTCCCCATCATTCACTATTTAAAGAGCCCTGAACAGTACCTAGAACATTTTGACCATATTATATTATCATCATTACATATTGTATTATGTAAAAATGAGAATAGTGTCACACATATAATGTTTATCTTCATCGTTTGTGTTCGATGTCGCACCCAATATTCTTAGTTTAATGTCACCTAAATAAAATTTCCTACATAACGAAAGTCAAATTTTGTTCCCATGATCTAGCAAAAGGCTAAAATGGAAACATTTAAAAGAATAATCATTACTGAGGATATTAATTAAGTGCTTAAAAAGTCATTAGGAGAATAAATTTATTCAAAAGATCATTAACATGTAACATTATATCAGCACATGCAACAATGCTGTATACACATAACGTACCGTGTTAAGGCTTTAGCATACTGGATTTTTAAAAAATTAATGATGTGGCAAACATTATACCTTTAATATTAAAACAACCCCAATACCTGGCCATCTTGAATTTAAAGCCACATTATATAAGACACATGGTGCATTTGTAACATATCTTTCGGATGATTGCTCTTCACTCTTTGAAATGGACATTGAGGCTATAGTGTTCATGTATGTTGAATTTCTGGCATTCTTTACGGAGAAACTACAAATTTGCAATGTTTGATGTATGACAATCTTTCAGTATGTAGAGTTTCTATTTTTACTTATAAAGACGTATAAATTATAATCTCAACACTTTAACTACAAATATGGTTTTTACTTTCAATGTATCAGACTACATTTCTTTTAACATCAGCAGAAAACTAGCACATAGAAGGGAAACCATAAGTGCATAATAACTCATTCTCTACTGCCAATTTCATACCAAATACTGAAAACAAAGCAAATAACATCACATGAAACCAAATTTCAGAACCCGTAATTTAGTGTCTACCACCACAGGATGGGGTCATATAGTTACAAAATTAAGCCTAAGTATAATTTTCATCATCTGTGCAAGAATTCTTTCTGTAAAAGTAGTAAAGCTCGGAAACAAGCCCGTTTGTGTGGACATGGAGGTTAAACAAGCCAAATTTCCATTGGCATTTGTTTCAGATCCACTGATAATAAGAGTTTAAATCTCAGGGCACCTTGGGGGCTCAGTCCGCTAAGCATCCGACTCTTGAATTCAGCTCAGGTCACGATCTCAGAGTTCACGGGTTCAAGCCCTGCATCCGCCTGTGTGCTGACAGTGTGGAGCCTGCTTGGGATTCTCTCTTTCCCTCTCTCTCCCTGCCCCTCCCTTGCTGGCTCTCTCTGTCACTGTCTCTCTCCCTCAAAATAAATAAACAAACAGCAACAACAACAAAAGAGTTCAAGTCTCTATTTTAAGTTGAAGAAAAATATCTTTGATATTTTTTTGTCTAATGGAAAATTGAATAGAAATATTATGAATAATTTATACTATTTTAAGCCTGTTTTTACCTTTCTTGCCATGGTCTGAACAGGTAAAAAGATCATCAGCCCTTTGTCCCCCAAAATAGAAATACATACAAAATTGTTTGAATGATTGCAGTGAAATACATCATTTTTTACTCACAATTCAGTTATTACAATTAAAGTAGAAAAACTGTTAACAATTAATATTATGTGGTGCTACTGTAAATAAAACATTTCAAAAATGAAGATATTTAGTTTGAGGAAAAAAAAAGAATGATTTTTATTTTTCAAAACTTATTCGTGTTTTGCTATACCAAAGCCTGTCAATATAAAATGTTTCAATCATGTACTAAGAGCATAGTGAGGAGACTGAGTCTGAAGTCTATGGTATCTATACTGAGGGAAATATCCAGAAACAAATCAATAAGCACCAATTTTCTGGATTCTAAGACACACTGTTAATTAACACTTTTTTTGTTTTCAGGAAAAAAAAAGCAGAAAAAGCTGTAATTGTACATACATTTACAATAGTAAGCTTCAAAAATGTTAAAATTCCAAACATGGTCATCTTTGAACTGCAGAAATATGGCATATCTGCATATGTTTACTTGGGTCTCTGTTTTTAGAAGGTCCTTATACAGAATGCTGTTGATTTGCATAAATAAATAGGAATACCCTTATCCATAAGTAAGACCATCCTTCTGTTCTGGGCTTACAGTATATTTTATGATTTATTTTTATTCTATCCAAGTTGAACCAAGAGATATGGGCTCTGATTCTGGGACTGCCACTGTCTGAGTTACCACACCTGGTAGGTCACTTGCCTCTTCCGAATTACAGTATCTAGCCTGCATTGAATGAGCTGTAAAATTCCAGCCTTATCTTCAAATCAAGGAAAAGGGTGGAGGTGGTAGAATTTAGGACTAAACTGACTCCCTTGGAGAAGGACTCAATATGAGTTTTTGAGGAAGTCATGGTGGCAAAGCACTTATATTGCACAATGAAAGAGCTTATGGTCATGGTAAGCAGCGGCCAAGGAAAGTTTATGGCTAGGGCTCTCAGAGCAGGGAACTGGATGGAGTACAAAGAAGGAGCACAGCCGAGAAGAGGCTAAAAGGGAGGAAGGTGTACATTTTAAGCCAAGCAAACATTCAGCCAGTGTAAGGGATGCCATCCAAGCCACAACTTATTTATTGCTCCTGGGAAGAGAATAGGAAGTGTAATATTATAGCAAGGGCCCAGGTTGGGCCTGGAGGCAACCCCTGACTCTAAAATACATTCTGCCCATAACTATTAATAAAAATTTAAAAATTGTCTGAAACTTAAGTGTCTGATTTTCTAATGTCATTCCTAAGATACAAAAGATAAATATGTGATATGATTTCAAATGAACAGGGCAAAAAGTAGATATGTTGTCTTTTGGGGAGAGATTTTAACACACTCTCTGTGTGCACACTTGAATTTACCCTTCCTTTATAGCTACGCCATAATGTTGCTGTGCAGGATAAATATTATAGTTAGATCATTTAGCACAATGATCAGCAATGATTAAGTGCTTTTAAGATATTTTTAGTATTATTCCCCAAATTATAACTTAAATTCAAAATGTTACTTTATTTTAAAAACAAAGTTCAAGACACTGGCCTAGATACAGTGGGATTCAAAGATAACCAAGTCTCTGCGATCCAGGAGTGGACAGAATTTTTTGGTAGAGATATTTCAAGTGAAGTCTTGCTGTGGAGTGAATTTATTGTTTAATCTCTATGGCATAGAGAACTAGAAGAGAACTCCAGCATCCCAGAAATCAAAGGGACAACTTTTATAAGACTTTTTAAACTTCTGATCCTGTTAAGAAGCTTTAACTGTCAGGTAACTTGTTTGCAGCTAGTTAATAACTTTCTTCTAAAAAATATCATTTTATTTTCTGATCAAAATTTAAAAAGTGGTGAATCCTACTACCAGAAATGACAGCTTAACTTGTTTTCTGCCAACTATCTAATGAGAAAATTTTAAACACTTAGATTAATACAAAAAATAAGAGTATTTTTGAAGGTATCAGAGATCTACAGAGGCAGTGAAGATTTGAGAACTAAAATTCACAAAAGAAGAAAACTACAGAGCGGTGAGCCCAATTTTTGACACCAAAGAATACAAAAAAGCAGAAAAATAAAACTTATGATGAGGAGAAAAATCAATACATTGAACTGACACATATTAGCTTTTGTAGACAAGAACATTAAAAGTTATTACTATATCCCATATGTCAAAAGTTAGAAACAAGTATAGTATTAAAAAGTTAAAAAATTAAATCAAGTCCACAGAAATGAAAAGTGGAATATCTGAGATGAAAAAACACACTAAATACCTACATTAAATCAGTATTTTAAATAAATACATTAAGTATCTGTATTAGATTATTTACCTCAGCTTCTACCTTAAGAGATTAGAAAAAGGAAGAACAAATGTAACTATAAGTAATCAGAAGTTAGGCAATAATAAAATCAGAACAGATATCAATGAAATAGAAAGCAAAGAAATAAACAAAATCTGTAAAACTAGAGTTCTTTGTGATCAATAAAATTGATAAACATCCAACTAGACCAATAAGAACAAAATGAGAGAAGACATAAATTACCAATTTCTTGAATGACAAAAGTGGCATTTATACAGATTCTTCAGATATTTAAAAGGAAAATTAAGCAATATTATTAGAAAACTTTAGTATATCGATACATTCAAAAACTTAAATGAAAAAGAAAATTTATCGAAAGACACAAACTACCAAAGTTCATTTGAAAAGAAATAACCTGCATAACCTTATATCTATTACATTAAATTAATTCTTAACACCTTTCTCAAACAAACCAACAAAAACAACCGTGGACCCAGGCGATTTCCCTAATGAAACACACCTAAAAATCAATAATGAAATAATACCAAATCTACAGAAACTCTTCCAGAAAAAAAATGAGGAGGAGGAAATACTTCCTAACTCATTTTATGAAAATAGCATTACCCTGGGGAGCCTGGGTGGCTCAGTTGGTTAAGCATCTGAATTCAGCAGGTCATGATCTCACGGTTGGTGAGTTCAAGCCCCACATTGGGCTCTGTGCTGACAGGTCAGAGCCTGGAGCCTGCTTCGGATTCTGTGTCCCTCTCTCTCTCTACCTCTCCCCCACTTGTACTCTGTCTCTCTATGTCTCAAAGATAAATAAACATTAAAAAAAATTTAAAAAAAAAGAAAATAGCATTACCCTGATAGTAAAACCAAAGACATTACAAGAAATGACAAATGACTATCCTCCACTAACATCGATGCAAAAATTCTTAACAACATTTTAGCAAATTAAATATGTAAAATGATTGTACTACAATACCAAGTAGGGCTTATTCCAGGAATTCAAGTTTAATATTTGAAAATAAACTGTTATGATTCACTGAGTTAATCAATTCAAAAGAAAAAAGCTCACAGTCATTGCAGTAGGTACAGAAAAGCTATCATCTCTTCCTTTTAGAAATGTAGTGAAGTAGGAATGGAAATAAATTTCCTCAGACGGATTAAGATCACCTAACAAAACTACAACTAACTTCATATTTAATTGTAAAAGACTACACTTTTCTCCATAAGATCAGGAACAAAGCAAGGATCCTGTTATCACCATTTCTACTGAACTTTGCACTAGAAGTCCTTGAGAATATAGGAACCAGAGGAAAAAAATATCTATTCACATTTACAAAGGAAGAAGCAAAATTGTCTTTATTCAAAGATAATATGATCATCTGTGTAGAGAAAACTATGGAATCCACACACACACACAAAAAAAACAAATAACTTCTAGAACATACAAGCAAATGTACCAAGTAGACAAGAGCAATATATAAAAGCAAGAATACTTCTCTATATTGGCAACAAACAATCACAAATTGAGATTAAAAAAATATTATTGACAATACCATAAAAATGTTAAATACTTAGACACTTAGAGATAAATATTTAAAAGATTTAACACAATATAATGAAAATTCCTGAAGACATTTTTGATTGCTATTGACAGGTATTTCTAAAATTCATACAGAACTGGAAAGAACTTAAGATAGCTGAAACAACTTTTTAAAAGGTGAATGAAGGATCACCTGGGTGGCTCAGATGGTTAAGCGTCCGACCCTTAATTTCATCTCAGGTCATTATCTCAGAGTTGGTAGGTTTGAGCCCCACCTGGTGCTATATGCTGGTAGTGTAGAGACTGCTTGGGATTCTTTCTCATGCTCCCTCTCTCTCTGACCCTCTGCAACTCTCTTGCACATGTGCTCTCTCACAAAATAAATAAATAAAAGCTAAAAAATGTAAAAAATACAATTATATACCACTACACATGTATTAGAATAGGTAAAATTAAGAGGATATCCTATGCCAGGGTTACTGCAGTAGTGAAAAAAAAAATGGAACACTCAGACACTGATGATGTGACTATAAAAATGGTACAACCACTTCGTGAAAGACATTGGCAGGTTTTATTTTTAAGCTAAACATACACCTGTCATATGAGCCCGCCTTTCTGTGCCTAAGTATTTACCCAAGATAAATGAAAGTATCAACCATACAAAGACTTGTGCACAGATGTTCAGAGTACCTTAATTTATAATAGCCCAAAATTATACTAAATAAGAGAAACCATTCAAAAAGTATATACTACTTGATTTTTTTGTATACATTTCCAGAGAATTCAATTAAACTATAGTGACACAAAGCAGATAGGTGGTTGTCTGAGCACAGGGGAAGGCCTAGGAAAGAACAACAGGTAAGGATTACATAGGGGCACAAGGGAAGTCTTCGGGGGACACGATGGTTTCACAGGTTTCATAGGTGAAAACTTACCAAATTGTACAATTGAAACATGCACTCTTTATTTTGTGTAATTCATACTTTAATAAAACTTTCTGAAAAAAAAGAAATACTTGAATAAGCTGAGCCAACCAAGGGGAAAATGAGAGAGGAAACTGAATACTAGGAGCTCAGAGAATGAAGATTTCAAAGACGAGGTTTTTAAATTTTTGAGTGCTACACAAAAAAAAATAAAATAAAATAAAGCAAGAGGAACCTCTGTGAAATTCATAAAGCTACAGTGGATGCTGTCTATTTTTAAAATTACAAGAAAACTTATTTTTCATAAAAATGAGCCAAATCCATCAGGTTCTAATCCCATACAAACTGATTATAAGATAAAAGAGAACAGGACAAAAAAGACGTCTCTACAGATGACAACAGCACACCAGAAGAACATGACTTAAAAACCGATTAAAAAACTATAAATTTTTTTCCTGAAAAAAGCTAAATGGCATAAAGGACTGCTATAAGAATGAAATAATAACATAAGTTAGAATTAAAGAAACTGAGAAATGAAATGACAGAATTTAGAAAATAATTATAAAGTCAAGGGCAAAAAATCAGCAATGAAGATTAAACTACAAAAAAAAAGAACAAATAAACATATTGGTAACACCTTAATAACAATTAAAAATAAAATGAAAAAATTTAAATTTATAAGAAATGAAGAAAAATATGAACTATTTGAGGAAAATTGGCAAATATGGATGATGGACAAAGAAGATACAATAACAGACAACAGAACTACTTGAACAGGAAAATTAAATCAAAAGAGCAGAGCAAATAATAAAATTACATTTTATTAAAAATCTTCTAAAGTAAAAAAAACTAACACATACTGAAATAACATATAACAAAGAAAACTTATTCCACAAAGACCAATACTAAAATCTTCTAGTAAAATTACCACATTTTAGAGAAAAAAGAAACTTACTTTTGACATTAATAACAAATAGCAAAATTTTACAAGAGAAAAAATAGATTAATATCAGTCTTCTGTCAACATCTTATGGCAGAAGAATATGGAGTAAAATATTTAAAACACACAAAGAATTAAAATGTGAGCTAAGGATTTTATTTCTAGCTAAACAGACTTTCAGATATGAATAGGTTGACCTTATCAACAGAAAAGAATATACGGAATATTCTTGCTATATACCTTTCCTGATGATTCATCTACTAGAGAGTAAGTGTCAGACATTCAAAAGTACTAAAGAAACATGAAACTGAATACTAATTGTGAGGTATAAATATATAATTACTTGTATAATTAAGACTGAGTCAAGATTAAAGATGAAACTATAATATATGACAGTTATATTCTCTGACAACATAGCTATTGTGCATCAATAAAAGGTAGGAAAAGAATTGGAGAGCATATGAAAATAATATATGCAGTAGCCTTATTGGCTAGGTACAGTATTGTTAATCTTAGACTATTGCTGTGTAAAACAAATAATTGATAACAGGATATCCTAATTCTATTCATTCTGCCTGTAAAACCAAGATCACACTGTGGAAGGAAAGAAATACTGATACAATGTAGAAGTTGTCCTGTAAATTTTTTAGTCCTGAATTGGATTGGAAATAACTCTATGAGTCTCTCTCTCTCTCTCTCTCTCTCTCTCTCTCTCTCTCTCTCTCTTTCTCTCTCTCCCCCATCTCTCTCTCTTTTTTAAAAAAAAATATTTATTTATTTTGGAGAGCAGGAGGGGGAGAGAGAGAGAGAGACAGGGAGAGAGAGAGAACAAGTGGGGGAGGGGCAGAGAGAAGGGGACAGAGGATCCCAAGCAGGCTCTGCACTGTCAGTGCAGAGCACAGTGTTGGGCTTGAACGCACGAACCCTGAGATTATGACCTGAACCAAAGTCGAAACTTGACTGAGCCACCCAGGCACCCCCATCTCTTTCTCTCATTCACACACACACACAAACACACACACACACACACAAATACAATTTTATATACATATAGAAATGATTCTCGTAGTAATTTCTTCCTTGCTCTTTTTTTCTAGCTGGACCTAGAATTAACCATTTCCCTAAGGAATTCTGTTTGTTTGTTTTTTTAATGTATAAACAGTGATATTTTAAGGGAACATTCAAGGTACTGTGAGCATTGTCATTGCTACTCAGTTGCCTACAGTCTCTATCCTTTTAGTGGGTTGAACTATATATATAAAATATATATTATATGTAATATGTATGTATATCTATAAATATATAGAATATATAAATATATACATATATATAGAATATATATACACTCAATGTAGTAATCTGACTTATGAGAAAGCCACCTTCACAATTTAGTGGGGGAAATGGTTGTCTTTTCAATAAATGTTGATCAGTCAATTGAATAACTATATGGAAAAAAAAATGGACCCTGAGCTTACACAAATCATACACAAAAATTAATTCCAGATGAAACATACAAATAAATATAACATCTAAATCAATGAAACTTAAATAATAAAACAGAATAATGTTTTAATGAATTTAGAATTAATATCAAAACAGTATAACATCACTAACACTAAAATATTTTTAAATGTACTTTATGAAAATTTAGAAAGCATTTGCATCAAATGTACATTAAGAGAGGAACACTGAGCCACAGAGTTAGTAAAAATATTTAAATACATATATTCAACAAATGATCCATTCCATCCTATGCAAAAATGTCTTACAAATCAAAACTATAAAGACAAAAAAATAATAAAATGATGGGTAAAAGCCTTAAAAAATCACTTTCCAAAAGAACATATCCAAACCCTGTTAATAATATGAAAAGAATCTTTAAAACATTGGCTATCAGTAAAATAGAAGCACAGCCATAAAGTCATATACTGCAAACCTAGGATAATGGCAAACAAAGTTGAAAGTATTGAGGATATAGAGCAACTGAAACTGTCAGAAATTTCTGCTAAAGAGTAGATGCTGGTAATCCATTTTGAAAAATGGTATGGAGAGTATTTACTATGGCTAAAAATGTATTTACCATATGATCCATCAATTTCATTCTTTGGAATAACCTGGACAAAAATGAGTGCATTAGTCCATTGCCTGGAAGTTTTACTCTTAATGGCAAGAAACTGGAAATAATTCAAATACATATCAGGAGTAGAATTGGATAAATAAATTGCAGTATGTTTATATAATGGATACTCAAGAACAATGGCAACAGGGAGGTGGCAACTACAGCTGTACATGCAAAAAAATAGATGAATCTTATAGATATAGTGGGAAACGAGAGTAGACGTGAAAGAGTGCATTAATATATACGGAATTCCAGAACATGAATATAGAGTAATACAACTCAGAATTGTGCTCCTGGGTATGGGAGGTAATAGTGAACTTCTGGGATTTTGAAAATATTCTATTCCTTGATTTGGGTGGTGGTTACAAAGGTATTTACATGTGTAAAATTCAATGAGCTGCACTCTTAATATTCATTCACCTTATTTCATGTAATGGATATATATCCTAGGAAAATTTTTGCATGTGTTCTTAAGAAAAAATATACTAGAATGTTCAAGGCAACTTAAATGTTTATCAACAGAAAAAATAAATTGCCGCTTATTTTTCAAATGTGATGTAACAATAAAAGTAAATAAATGAGAGGTATGTGTACCTAAAAACATTACTGTGGACCCCCAAAATGCAAGTTTGAAAGTGTCAGAGGAATACTTGTACTATGATACGCTTCTGACATCACTTATTTTAGAAAAGTTATAACCAATGGGGAATTACATACTTGTGTAGCAAAATTATAAAGTGATAAATAGTGAGTGACAGGATCAGACCTAAGTTTTAGAAAATTATTTTGTAGAAATTCAGAGGATAGATTGGATAAGAGAGAATAGTAACAGAGAACTCGGAAGAGGTATTGATTATGAGACTATTCTACTAGAAAAATCTGATGAGAAGGAAATTAATAAGAACATATCCAATGGGAATGGAAAAAGAGGAAAGACTCATAAAATATTTCAGCAGGAGATCAATAAGATCTGTTAATCCTTTTGAAATGGGAGGCGAGACAAAAAGTAATGTATATTTATGAAATATATACACTTTCTATGCCCAGACACTCTGCCAGGTGTTTTACATATGTTATGCCATTTAATCCTTATAATAGCCTTGTATGATACACATATTTATTTCTATTTTACAAATGAAAAAAAAAATGAGACTCTTGCAGGTTATTTAATTTGCCCAAGGTCAAATGGCAAGGAAATGGAGATGCCCTATTCGAAGCCAGGTGTGTTTGATTCAAAGGTCATGCTCTTTTCATTTCAGAATGGATCCTAATACATCACATAACATTTAAACATTTTAGCTTTAGTGAATGGGATGCCATTTATTGAAATAGGAAATTCAGAAAAGTAGCATTTTCCAAAATATATAGGAGAGGAAGGGAATGGTTAGACATTTTAACTTTGAAAACTAGTATCTTATAAGAAGTTAAAAATAAAGGTTTAGAATTGTGCTGTTCAATATAGTTGTCCCTGGTCATGTGTAGCTGTTTAAATTTGTATTAATTAAAATTTAAAATTCATCTCCCCCTTCACAGTAGCCACATGTCAAATACTTCAAAAGTCACATGTGGATAATGGCTGCCATATTGGAAAAGTATACTGAATAGTGCTGGTCTAGAGCTTGCATTCAACCAGTCACCAGTATGTTAAACTAGTACATATTATTATGAACGAAAGTCATTATAATAATATCTCCCACTTATTAAAGTTCTTGGCACTATGTCAATATTTTTTAGATTTATCTTATTTGACAGTCTTTTGACAGTTTTTCATTAAAACTCTGTGAAGTTAACACAATTATTATATGTATTTAACATTTGAGTCTTAAAGGCTCAGAAAACAATTTTTCCAAAGAGATACAACAGTAAATGACAGCCTCAGAATCCAAGCACAAAGGGTCAGGTACTAAGACATAACTACTTTAAGGTGGTGAGTATAATGAAGAAATGTGAAGAATGTAAAAGAAACATAAAGTCACAAAAATTTCCAGAAATGAACTTAAGGAGAAGAGACTCTCTGATAAATTTAAGTCAGTGACTGAAAGTCTATAATACAGATGAGGCTAAAAGAAAAATTCTTTTTCAACGAAGGGTAGTCCTCTCAAAGTGAAATGTCATTATACAGATATTATGAATTCAAGTAGGTGGCTCCTGGGGGGCTCAGTCAGTTAAATGTCTGATTTCAGCTCAGGGCATGATCTTGGGGTTTGCAGTTTGGAGCTTGCTTTGGAGTCTGTGTCTCCCTCTCTCTCTGCCCCTACCCTGTTCGTGCTCTGTCTCTGTCTCTCTCTCAAAAATAAATAAATGTTAAAAATTAAAAAAAAAAAAAAGAATTCAAGTAGGTTCTGAATAGAGGAAGAGCTGTTGAGCTTAACATTGAGATCTCTACTGACTTTAGAGAGGGTCTTTGAGTAGAGGCCTGAGCAGTAGAGGCCTCCTGGGAAGTTTCGCCTTTAAGAAGTTTGTCATGAATAAGAAAGAGGTAGTCGCTAGAGTTAAGTAAAAGTTTGAAAGATAGGCTTTTTTTTAATGGATGGAAATCATTGAAAATTGTTGTAATTGAGAGGACAAAAAGTTAGTGGAAATGAGAAAATTATTCAAAAAAGAAGTGATCGTGATACAAGTTTTGGAGGAGTAAAAGCCAAAAGAGAACAGGTGGGTTTAGGAGAGAATAGACCCGTGTCACTGTGTGATAGGGAGGGAAATGATAGATGAAAATATGGGTACTTGGACAAGGAGAATGTTTTGCTTTTTATAAATGTTATTTTCACACATCTCCGTCTTTGGAAGTTTAGCAACTGTGTCTACATTATGTAATCCTCATTAAGAAATCTTCCCTATTGTCTCCCAAAATTATATTCACACACCTTCTGGTTGCTTCTATGACCCTCACTTCCCTCCAGTAGTATTATTAGGACCCGATTACTCTCACAATGCACAACAATAAATGTTATTTTAATGAAGGAATAAATGAGTTCTCCTGGGTACAGACCAAATTTTATCATTGTTGTCACTGCCATGAGGCACAGCAGATAATGAAGAACTCCTTCATCTCCCAAACACCCCAAGAAGTAAAATGGATTAAGGAAGGGCACAATGTAAGTAGGATAATATTCTAATGGCCAAAGAAAAATTGTCTTAAGTTTTCATCTGGGGTTGTGTTAATATCACCCAAGTTCAGACCAAATAACACTTTTATAAAAATAGAAAAAAAGGGATGACTAATATTTGGGTGGCCTTTTTTTCAACTTTTTATCCAGTAAATGTATTATTTTTGTTTCTTGTCCTTTTCTCTCTCTTGCAAAGAAACATGAAAAACTCTGCATAAAACATAATTCTTCCTTTATAGACTCCAAATAAAAGTCTCTGAATGTCTAAATCTTGACTTTTCAGATGAAAAAATCTTCTTTTTCAGATTTTAAAGCTCCAGTTCTCTAACATTAATGTTTTAAAAGTAAATGTACTTGTTCTCTAAAAAGCCAAATAAGTCTTTATTATTCTGTATATTTCATGCCCTCCCCGCAAAATACATTAAGATAATCCCTTTTGTTGAATGTTTTGCACATATATTTGGTTGTCAAATTAGAACTTTGATTGAAATTTGTGTTTTAACCATTGCATTTCTATCCACCTACATACTGAACCATTTTATTTCAATAAATATATATTTACATTATCATTTTTGTTCCACTTTAAAAAAATATTAGCACTAATATGTCTTAATTTACTAATAAATATATTTATGATTTTTAGTTATACTAATGAATGGAATTATATTCCTAGAGTTCTGGGTAAATCACTATTTAAAACTCAGTGATGTAAAACCCATTCAGCACCTCAGGCTTTTAAGTCGACTTATACAACAACACATACATGCATCATCTGCCATTTAAGAAAGCAAATAAGAAACTACTGTGACATTTTCACTTTAAAGTTATAAATCAACTTTTTCACCACCTAGGGTAAATGCAAGATTTCTCATCTTCCTCTTTTTCCTTCCTGCCTGCCATAACCTCCCCACACCCAAGTCTGGGAGTTGATCAGAATCAAGTGGCAGAAATATCACCTTCCAAAGATAAAAGGCATTACTGAAGTTGGAGGAAACGGACTGATCATATTTTGTAGGAGATGAGTTTTCAAAGTGAGTGAAAACTTAATGCAAGGAAGCATGAGGCATCTTTTCCATCTTTTCTGTCAGAATGGTGAGAAGACCCCTGGTTTTTATTTGCCAAGCATAGAGCTTTGTCTTCTTGGAACTTTTTTTCTCCTACACATTAGTGGATTGCACAGCAGCGGTCCTAGCCTGAAAATTCTTGTGGCAGGCAGCTGAGGCAGTATACGAACGGGGAGCAAAGCCTATTTTTGTTCTCTTCCTATTCTATTTTCTGTAATACCGGCAGTGGTTTATTTTATTTTATTTTTCTCATTAGAGTGATCAATTCTGGATTCAGATTTGGTTTAGGATTAATCTTCTGGCCTTGAAAAAAGGGTGCTCTCCCGACCCCATTTCAACTGAAATATACACTAGAGGGCCAGTCTTCTAGACAATAGTAAAGGTTTATTTTACCTTTTTTTTTGTATATAGGAAGGGAGGAGCAAATAGACCAAGCATAGGATTAGGTATTCTGGGGTACCTTGGTAAAGATAAAATCATACTCTTTAATGTAACTCCATGATTGTATGAGTGGGCCAACTAGGAAAATTACACCAGACTCAGTTGTGCAACAATTCATATCATATTCACCTAATGTGAGCAGGATGCTCTTGACTAAAACCATTTCATACCATGCTGGAATGCTGTGCTTTTCAAGGAAAGTTCAAAGTAAAAATTCAATAAGTATGTATATATTACTGTTACAGGGAAAATAAAATGGGCGTAAATGTTGGAATTAAACAGTTTCCCCATTATATGACCAGGGACCTAATTTTGGCAACTATGGAGACTGTAACGATATGGAGGGTCAAGTTAAAAATCACTCTAGAAACTTATGGTTCTTTAATAGATATTGTTAAAGACAGTGGATTTTAGGAAACATTATGAAAAAGCTAAAAGGTATTTGGATGAAGTTTGAGATGTGAATTTGAGATTAACAATTAATAAATTTGGTCTATTCAGCATTCGTGGATATTGCTATTCAAAGTACAAGTGTAAGAGTGAAGGAAATATTGCTATTCAAAGTACAAGTGTAAGAGTGAAGGAATTTGAGATTAACAATTCATAAATTTGGTCTATTCAGCATTCGTGGATATTGCTATTCAAAGTACAAGTGTAAGAGTGAAGGAATATTGGATCTTGTACTGGAAATTTGCAGTAGATGTAATTCATCTCTATATCACTTGATCTTTCAGGATGGACATTTACATGGTTTTGTGTTTTGGCTTATGCACACACTAGCATTGCACACACACACACACACACACACATACACACTCACACATGTACATTGTCATTTCAAATGAAATTTGGGGTTTGGATTGAATGACATCAAATTACTTTGTGGATAAACAATAACAATACAGTGTAAATCTATGCAATTAGCACATGGAAAAACATTCCCCAAATGGACATAGAACCAAATAATGAATCAGTGGTAAAATGTTGAGAAATGATCTAGTTGTACCCTGGTATTCCATAGATGATGCATAAGATTTAGAGAGGTATGTATGTATTATTATTAGAGAAGAAGTATGTATTATTAAAAAAATAATATGGATAGTGGTTGCTCTTTAAGCCTGGGTCTCTGTGTGATACATATAAGCAGAGTTCCATGCCATCATTATATATATATATATATATATATATATATATATATATATATATATAGTGATGATAGTTGTGTTCCAGAAAAGGAACTGGCTGAACTATTTAGTATGTGGTTGTTGCTAATAAATACTATTTTTTATTCTTCGAATACAGTAAAAATGATGCACTAACAAGGTGCCATGATTTTTCCCCAAAACATTTCTTAATTGAAATTCATTTTTCCTTTAAAAATATGAGATTTTTAAGGTAATTCCCATACTTCCTCCCAAACAGTATTGATTGTACTAATCATTGTACCTATATTTTAAAGTAAGAAGAAGTCATTACTTTCACATAGAAATACTTTAAATGTATTTTTGTATACTTTACATTTACTTAGGAATTACAAATGAAAGAAATATAAATAAAAACCAAAGTAAAAAAAAATCACTCTCATAGCCACTTGTGTTGGAAGAAGATATTGGGATAACTTTTTTGTTTGCATAATTCTCAGACACTCTTTAATCACAGAAAATAATGTATAATTCCCTAAATTATGTCTATATCACACTTAGAAATATTTTAGAGGATTTCCAGTAATTTCAAAGATGTACAAAAAAGATAACACAAAAATTGTTTTGTGGATAGCAATTTAGATTTTTTTAATTTCTACATTAAAGTTGTGCCTGATTAAAAATAAATTTGTATGATGAATCATTACTGCATAAAGCTTTTGGCTCTTCCTTAAGTATTGATAAACTGATGTTGCAAATTATGTAAGACACAGCATCACAAGTCTGATAACATGCCTTATTCAAAACAATTCCAATTTTTTTGTATTTCATGAATGTTGGAGGGTTTGTCTCATCTTTCCAATGATAATAAAACCCAATAAATAAATTAATAGAGTTTCTGATTTTATATATTGAGATTACACATTTTAACCATAACTAGATTTTCCCCATCAATATTTCATCTTTCATTAATGAATATTTGTAGGAGACACTGATCTACTTTATAATATGCTGAAACATGTTCATCTTTACCATTACACATCTTGACATTTCAAAGCCGTGGTAATCAACTCATAAGCTCCCCAAATGGAATCATTTTTATCCTCCTTTTTGGACTGAATTGTGAAAAAGTTAGTGGATTAGAGGTTGAAAAAGCAGCAGTTTTCCGTGTAAGCAAGAAAACAAGAATACAAGTTAAGGATATCTGCTGGTGGGAATAGAGGGAAAAAAAAAGCTTTTTGAAGTTTCAGAATGGAAAAAGCAAAAAAAGAAATTTTTACAAGAAAACAATTTCAAGACAGTTGCTCAAATCCTGAAGTTGTATGGGATGGCAGGTTAAAAATCTAAACCAAAACTTCTGAAAAGCAAAGAGGGTTATCTGACATTCTCAGTGTTGAGAAATATGTATTACATTTCAAGTCATGCTGTCAGAAGGGCCATGGTGAAAACAAAAAGGCTTTCATCTGAACTCTGGAGAGCTATGCCTGAAGAGTGGGGCAAACCCAAGGTGTGCAGAGCCATACCAAAACTGCAGTCTGGGTTTCAATCTGGCTTTCAATTTGATTAAGCTGATGCCTCCCACATCCACCTACCCACTACAGAAAAAGATGACCCCTCTCTGGAGGAAGTCAACACTATTTGGAGCCTATCCATTTTTTAAACAAAATTTATGCCCTTTGATTATATTACAGGTCATTTAACTGTCTAATTATTCATTGGAGTGACAAGAAAGGAGACCAAATAACCAACGACCAAGAGAAATAATAAGAGAGTAAGATATTGGGGTTATTTAAAAGGATTTTGAGATAACAATTCATGGGGTGCCTGGGTGGCTCAGTTGGTTGAGTGACCAACTTCGGCTTAGGTCACGATCTCACTGGTTTGTGAGTTTGAGCCCCGTGTCGGGGTCTGTGCTGACAGCTCAGAGCCTGGAGCCTGCTTTGGATTCTGTGTCTCCCTCTCTCTCTGTCCCTCCCCCACTCATGCTCTATCTCTCTCTGTCTCAGAAATAAACATTAAAAAAAAAGAAAACAAAATAAAATAACAATTCACATATTCAAAAAATAAAAGCAAAGAGACAGAAAAAAAAAAGGTGGAGAATTTTACCAAATAACTAGAGTTTACAAAAATAATTAAAAGGAATTCTAGAACTAAAAATCAAATAAGTGAAATTGAGACCTCAACATATGTGTTTAACAACAATTTAGATAAGTTAGAAGACAGGGTTTTTAGAGTTGAAGGTGAGTCAACAAAAAATCTGTAAAATCAAAACAGAGGGGAAAAAAAGAAAAATATAGAAAACAGCAGAAGACCTATAAATGACCCAATTTGTCTAACATGCATGCAAAAGATGTCTAGAAAGAAGAGAGAGAATGAGGCAGAATAAGTGTTTGAAAAGTTAACCAAAGATTTTTCAGATACCCACAGATAAGCAAGATAAATACGAAGAACATCAAACCTATCCCTTCCCTATCCAGCCCACCTGTATCTTCTAACAGTATCCCCTTTAGACCTTTTACCCAGAACTCTCCACCTCAGAATCTGTTTCCAGGGAATCCAATTTAAGACAGCTGTTTTTGTAAAGATAGCATTATGAGTAATTGCCTTAAATCGGTGGCAAACAATTGCACTTGTATCATTTAGAAAAGAAGAATGAAGAAAATGTTTTTCTACATACTTATCACATGTAAATTTCGGTAGTGTCTCTTTCGTGTAATACTTATATGTTAAGGCTATATATATAGCCTTTCTTGATAGAGTGTTGTTTACTTGTGTTGCTAAATATTAGTTTATTTTTTCTTATGCTCCATTTGTTCAAACCATGAACTAACCCATATGATCAAGCTTCTAAATGAACATTCATAAGCTTTTTGTGATATTTCATGTTTAGAAATACTCATTGGTCTACACTTGAGAATCTGTGCAGAATCAACTTGTTGAGGCTCTATTTTCTATTAAAGAAAGAAGGGATTAGAAAATCAGTTTTATAATTTCTAAGCTGTGATATTATGTATTTTATTTTTTAAAACAAATATCCAAAAATTTGTCAAGGATGTGAGACAATAACTCCCCAGGAATCCCCCATTAAAAAGGAAATGTGTGTCTAAGCAGGGTTCAAAATAACCACCTGAAGTCATATGACACTTCTTGGCTTGCAAACCAAACCATTATTGAATTTGTTTTTAATTAAAGGAGACACTTTGGTTGGGGTTTAAGTTATTTTTATATACACTCTTACTGCACAATGTGGTTTTCCTTGAAAAATTCATCACAAGTAGAAATATAATTTTATTTTGTGTCTGTCTCTTCAGTTTGATGTAAGCTCCATTAAGAAAAGGAATTTTGTCTGTTTTTCTGATAATATCTTTCTATAGTATTAAAAGCTACCTACAACATAGCAAGTGACATACATATTTTCTGGGTAAATAAAATAAATGAATAAATTAATATTGCTCATATAAACTTTTTATTTGGATATATCATATAAATATGAATATGTATTTATTAAAGTTATGGGGCAATGCCATTATAAGAACGAAGAGAGACACATGAGGAAAGCAACAGATGTAGAAATACTGCAGGTTCTAAGTGAATGTTAAGCACTCCACCTGATTTCTTCAAAATAGAGTACAAAGTCCATATAAGATAGAATATGAACAAAAGACCATTGCATGACCATGAAGATACTATCTAGGGAGCCTCACTGCTGTCAACGTACATATTTCTTTTCTACATCTGAATAGGATGTTACTGTTTCTCTGATGATTTCATCAACTTCGCATATATGTGTCTGAATATGCAGATAAACAGATACAACTGTATTTATAAAGATATCATCTAAGAGAAGAAAATACTGTGAATAAACTACTTAAGAATCTATCTAATTCATCTGGATTTATAGAATACTTTTAATCTCCACACATGCAAACAAAGTGGACTGCATGTCCGTTTATCAGTTCATGCAGGAACTGAATTCCTTTTTTTTTTTTTTTATAATTATCAGGAGCTATATCTTCAGGTAAATGTTAGAATGGCCTGTGTTAAAAGCTTCTTAGTGATTTATTAGTATTAAGCTAAAGTAATACTATGGAAGATTTGTATGAATATTTTCTGTAAAAGTAAAGATCACCTTGTCAGTTGTTTACCTTAGATTTTTCTCTGTAAAAGTTATTGTGAGCTTTAATTTTCTGATTTTCCACTTTGTAGACTCTACTGCAAAGAATGCTATACCATATAGAATATAGTGCAAATAAGCATTCTTCATTATTTGTCATACTGTTATGAGACTTGGTGTAGCTTTGTTAATATTTTCTTAATTCAATCCCCAAATGTAAAGGGAAAATATGAAATTATAACTTTGAACATGAACATATGAATTGTAATATGAAAATTCCATGGCTAGTGGGAGTCCAGTGTATTTTGCCCAAGAATTTCCTGGTGTGATAATTTCCTGACATAATAAAATGAAACAGAAATAGGAAACCTTGCAACAGAATGAATGAACATTTCTGTTTCTGAGACAATTAGACATGCCAGATGGGGACAATCATTTGAGGTTTGGCATATATTTGGTTTAAAGAATGAATTCTGCCCATCTGAGTCAACAGTGATTGAACACCTACTCATGCAGAACGCTGTTCTAGATGCTGAGGATAGACAAAGAAGCAAAGACATGGTCCCTGTTCATGAAAGGCTTATTAAAAAAATGGATCATTGGTTTTAACCACTAGTGGAGGAAGACCAAGATTAATGAAGAAAACACATTTTTCCCCAAATTCTATTAAATCTTAATAGTCTTGTAAGAATTGAATGTAACATAATTGAATAAATACTGGCCTTGAAGTTAGAAATCCTGGACTTAAAATTCTAATCTGCAGCTTATCAGCCATGACCTCAGCAGAATTAAGTCATCTCTGAGTGACTTTTTTTGCTTTTGTTCAGTCGTAAAATGATGACGTTGGGATTGTATTTATGATGTATATAAGCTTCCAACAGCATGTTTTAGGACATATTAAGTACCTATTTTTACTTATTTTAACAAATGTTCAATGCTGCACGTTCAGTGTTTATATTTAACAGTTTATTAGCATATATAATATATTATCAGTGTTTAATATATTCGTATAATAGTTTGTGATTTTGTATATATTGTAGTATATAAACAATTAATGTATCATATATAGTATATATATTCAGTATATTTAGTGTTGCATGTTTGGTATATTACTAGAAATTAATAGATTAAATCAGTATTCAGAAGAGACCATTTGACAAGATAAGTGAATAATTTTACCCTCTGTAATCCTTAGGTTGATGACTTCATTGTGAGGTAGAATTCATTTCTTGCACTACCCTTTGCAGTATGGTTTTGCTACGCTAAACAGAAGTGATTGGGTAAGTTTCTAATTTAAGATTTGACATGTAAAGAGAAAAAACAGAAACTCAAGACTTCAGTCATATACACCAAGCTTAAACATAAAGGTGCTTCCAAGAGTTCAGTACCCCAAAACCTAACCACAGTTTATGATGGAATATATGTATTGCCAAATTTGGGATAAGCACCACCATGATGGTTTTCTAGAGAATAGGGTGACATTGCAACAAAACTTAAATTCACCAAGTCAACATTGCAAAAGGGGATCTTAATTTGAATTCAGCTTTTACATATGTAATATTTCTTTTAAATTTTATTTCACTTATTATAGTGCTTCATGGATACTAATTTAATTACTATTCATGGTGGTATTTAAAGAGTTAAACAATAAAACCTGACGATTTTTTTCTTCAAAGTCTCCATTTATACATCTGGACAAAATATTCTAACTACAGCCCAAGACCCAGTGAAAGAAGCGAAGTAACTATGAAGCCCAAGTAAGTGCTTAAATCATTCAACGATTTATCATTAGATGACAAATATCACACCTCATATGGAGACAATAATTCTGACCTATCTCAGGAAATCGTGAGGACAAGCCTAAAGCATAGAGCTGCATGCTCACACAATATGAAGCAGCTATACTGATATATGGAACCAGACTAGTATGTATATGTGTAGCCTTCAATTTCCAAGTCTTCTCTTCCTGTCCTCTTCAATGATTGGCCTAAAATGTAGGCTCAGACTCAGAAAATAATAGGGCAGTGTAGGGTAGCGCAATTAGGTTGTAAGTAGAACCATGTTCAGAATAGGAAGCAGATGCATCCTCTGAGAAAAACAAAAAGAATGTGAACTCTTGTCAGCAGCAAATTAATCAATCTCTTTCTTCTTACAAAGGTTATGTTAAAACTATATCTAACATAGTTTGCAAAATGCTGAATTTGAAGAGACTGCCAGTTTAAAGAGAATACTCCTAGACAATTCTAAAAGAGCCAGATTTTTCCTTTTCTTTAAAGAGACTAATAATATTTCAGATATGATGCTGCTGGGCTTTGGAGGAAAATCCTTTTTTTTTTTTTTTTTGAGGCCGATGCCATGCAATAACCCCCGTGCAGTTGAAACTCACCAAAAAAATCTTCATTTGGGGTTGCCAGGGACTACTTTATATCTACTTAGTGGGATACAAAAAAGGACAATATCCTCCAAATACATTAATCTGCTTAATCTTGTATCCATTATGTCCCAGTGGTGGAGTTTTCGTTATTAGAAAAATTATAGCATCTTTTATCTGATGAAACAAACCTTTATTTCTAATTTGACAATGCCTACCAATTATTGAGAACCACAACTGTGTCAGGCCAGTGCATGACCTCTACAAAATTGTCTGCCTTCTCATAACATCCCAGTGAGAAAGATATTATTATCTACAAATTAGAGATGAAAATACTGAGGCTTAGAAGTAAAGTAATTTGCTCAAAGTGGCAATAGATTATAAGGATTCAAACTCAAGTGTATCTGACTCTATAGTCCATTATGAGATGCTCTATTATTTGAGCTCTCTGTTGTTTTTAAAGAAAAACAAGTAATTCATCCAACATATTAACTTTAAATCATTTTTTACAAGCCAAATGGAACTTTATGTGGAGTTAACCACACATATTGTTTACAATTATATCCAGTAAAAATCCTTTACGAATAGTTCCTGTATTACTATTGAAAAAAAAAACAAAACATCTGTTCATCTTTTGTCTATTCCTGTAGGAGCAGTTGAGTGCTCTGTCCCTTTATCTGCTGCAGCCAAATCCAACTAAGAACATTTGAGCCTCCACATCTAAAACCTTCTCTTGTGCAAAGCAACATTTCTCCTGAGCCCAGTCAGGCTCAGCTTTGACTGTTACTGTGTAATTCACATGGTCTGATATTTAAAATGTGAGGGTAGAGAACTGACTACATGAGACAGTCGAAACTGAAGAGATTTTCATTTCGGCGGTGGGGGGCGGGGGCACAAAGATTTCTTTGGATAAATGTATCTCCATTAACAAGTGCTTTATCATACTACTCAGCGATTTTGCTTCCTCAAGGCCACTTATTAATTATGAGAAGGAAAACAATACACCACATTTTACCTAAGCAGAATTTATTTCTTGCATGAGCAAAAATTTCATTTAACCTCAAGCACAGAATAACATATTTGAAATATTCACCTAAGGGTAAGAATGGTTTTTGCACTTTACATTTTTGTTGCTTATCTACTGAACCTCAACCCCTAGATTCATACTAAACCATGTGCAGCAGAAATACAAAATCCTTCAGTAAACGCATTTTTGTAAAATTTAGACTTCATGTAATGGAACTCCTAATTAGAAGATTATCAAGGTTCATCAGAAAATCAGTTTCTAGTCCTAGATCCACCACCAGACATGAGGTGGCTCACAGAATTTCTCTATTTTGATTTCTTCATAATTTTAAAAACAAATGTATGGAATCTCCTGCAAATTTAAATCACTGATGAATAATAATTTCCTTTAAGGACAATACAAATTAAAATTCCAATGTATATGTGAGGCTAAAATGAAAAAAAAAGCAAGTTGGCATCTTCATTTCATTTTTTCAGCCTTATTCCCTTTGTCTTCCTTTTGTGCCTATTTGTTTCTTAAATGCTAGCCTGCTTTCCCTTTTAACTATGGACATTGCACTGTAGCGCCTTTTTTCTTGACTACATGTATACAGTTGAATTTAACAGTAGAGTTATACTTCCAGATCCATTGGGGAAAGAAGTAAAAGCTGTTCCACAGAAAGTACTCTTCTCCCCAAATATCTTGTCTTTGCCACAGAGGGCTAACATGCATGTCTCTCTCAGCATAAAGTGTCCTGAAGGTCGGAGAGCAGTGGAGGTGTCACGAATAACAACTAATCCATTCATTCCTACAGGGGGATTCACAACTGCTTGTTTTTCAATAAAACGCTATTCTTTTTGCTTCTCAATAAAATAAAAAGACATCAGACCAGAAATCCTGGCTAATTTGTTAAGAGGAAAATATATCTGGGCAAAACAATGTATATTTATTCAAGTGCATACCTTGAGAATTAAAGCAAGTTTCCCTGAAAATGCTTTTAGACAAGCTAACTAACCCAGTCTTCTAAGGTCATACAGGTAGTACAGTTCTTTGTGGGGCATAAGGAAAATAAAGCCCTGCATGCTTGTTTTCTCCAAAAATAATGAAGGTTGATGATTTGGTGCAATTATTCCAGTTGTTTGCATTTTGTTTCTATTCCCCTTTTAGCCAGTGGAGCTATGTCCTTTTCCCAGAATAGAGTGTGTCCTCACTGAAACCTCACAAGTGACAGCTTTTGACAGTATGGAGCAATGTAATGAATCTCCCTTCTTTCTTAGACTGTCTCATCTTGATATTCCAGCTTTGTCTTGTGTGCCTTCTCACACATAATATTCAGTCATCAAGCACACTGCATTTTGGCTCAGATGTTAATTTGCTGATGTCAGGTGCACAAATGCAATCATTTCCACAGCTAGACTTACTCCTGTGACCACTTGCTTCCCACTTTTGCCTTTTTTTTTTTTTTTTGGTCATTTATTTCTATTGCAAAAAGTGTGTTGTAATTTAAATCTTCTCAAATTTAGCAAACAAATGCATTAATGCATATTTTACATTTTGAAAATATATTTGTGAATGCCTTAGGAAAACTAGAGAAAATGTGCCAGGGTAAATATTCAGAATTTTTCTTCAGAGTATCATAAGTCTTAGGTCTGTTAAATGCCAACTAAATACATATAGAGCCATTTCCACTGTCAAGGTGAAATTCATAGACCTCAGTTTCTACAGTTGCATTACTTCCTTGACTAAAATTGCATTATTGTGTTACATGTAGTACATATGTGTGTATGTAGTAATAGTTATTGTTTGGAAATATCCTGAGCAAGTGAGACTACTTCAGCATTATGGTTGAAGACATTTTAAATTGAATTTTATTCTGGTCCATTGGCCAGGATTAGTTAATCCATTGTTAATGCTTTTTTTCTAGAATATCTTATGATATACATACTAGAATTTTCTGTTTGTGTTTAAAGTTTACTTTCATAGTACTTTCATTGTTTTTCTCCACACTTAGAAATTAGAATCGCAGCAATATTAGATGCTTACTGAAATAATCCACAACTACTGAAATGAATTCTCTGACTCTGGAAGCTACTATTTAAATAAATATTCTACCTCTTCTCCACCTACCAAGTTATTCTTCACTGCATATTTGTAGTTTCAAATTGATATAGTTTATTTAATGGTTGAAAATATGTTTTGGGGCACCTGAGTGGCTCAGTTGGTTGACCATCCAACTTCAGCTCAGGTCATGATCTCATGGTTCTTGGGTTCAAGCCCCACATCAGGCTCTGTGCTGACAGCTCAGAGCCTGGAGCCTGCCTCAGATTCTGCGTCTTCCTCTCTCTCTGCCCCTCCCCTGCTAGCTCTCTCTCTCTCTCTCTCTCTCAAAATTAAACATTAAAAAATTTTAATAAAATAAAATAGAGAAAATGTGTTTCAAGGTATAATTACATAGGAGGCTAAATCTCAGGTATGGATATACCAGAAAATTCTTTAATCTCTATAGTGTTGAGCTTCCTTACCTGAAAGTGATAGCAATAATATTAACTTTAATCAATTGAGATAAAGACTAATGAAACAATGCATGTAAGACAACCAATATAGACTTTAGCACATACTGAGTGCTCAGTAAGTGGTAAGTATTCTCATTAATTATAATGGTATTTTGAATGCTCATCAAATAATTTTGAATAATTTAACTTTAGATCAGGCTTAAATTACATTCAACTTCAAGTTAAGAAATGTGGTTATTTGATTATCCAAGAATTGTCAATATTTCTTGTCTCCACATTGGATGCTCTGTAGGGCACTGCAAAATTTTCTCTTAATTAAATTTCACATTTTCAAGTTTACATAGTGGACATTTTGTTCAGTCATTCTTGAGGGTTTGGGCCTCTATTTTAAAGGAGCAAGGCATTTGTGATGCTCTCAGCGAAGGTCTTCAGTTATGTATGAGTTTGACTTTCACTTCCAGTTGAAGCATTTGAATAGTTACAGAGAGTTATTGAATAAAATTGGGGAAGTCTCTAAGATAATTTAAAAAAAAAGACCTTATCAGGTTTTAGAGGTGAAGGGAATGAAGCAAACACAAAACAAACAAACAAACGATACCAAATTCTGCCCCATCAGCAATACGAATATTAGCAACTAAAAACGTGGCTTCAATTAGATATGTCAGGCACCATGCCATAAAAAAATGTACTGTTAACAAGTAAGTCCAAGCTTTTTTAAGACTTATATTTGTCATTTTATTCTTTGAAAATAATTAGTTGAAATCTTAAATTAATTGGTTTGTGGATGAATTCTTCTGGGCTGTTTTGAGATATCTAATTAATTATGGTAAACAAGCCTTGGCTTATCTTTTGCCTTATTTCAAATCAAGAATAATCCAGATACAGGGCACTCATGGCTACTTTGAATCCAGTCTTCTTAAGTGTTATATAAGTGGAGTATAAAGAAGATGGAAAAGTAGAGAGAGGAAAGTAGAGAGAGAGTCAGTGGCAAGAATGATAAAAGATGGAATAATTCTAATGGGGAAATTAGATTAACTTTACCAGGAGCAAAAGAAACCTGAGGAAAAGGAGATACGTGGCATCTATGTGAGATAGCTCACAGGCTCTAACATTTTGGATCTGTCTTTGTAAGTGAAGCCAAGAGATCAAGGGTAAAGAGGAAAACCAAAAGAAGAAAGCACTGGATCTGAATTTAAAGTTGTACCAAACTTAAAAGAATAGAAAGAATAAAGATGTCTTCAAATACAACTAAAAATGTGATTTGGGCATATATTCTAATAATTTGTCAGCAATTGCCATGAAGTTTTCAGGGCCTTTATTAATAAGCAAGCATCAAAATGTCACCTTTTATAGCCTTCAGAAGGCAGGTAAATAAATAAAAAACACAACGGGGTGGATTCCTGAGCAGAGGGTATTTTCAGAACTGGAGGAAGCTGTGCCATACAAGTATTTCCACATCCCTAATACTCAAGTCTCCTTTAATGTGATGTAGAAAATTATAAAATCCATGAATGATACAACCCATCCTGTATGATCTTATCCAATATGTTTTTTGCCATTTTGTTATCTAACTTCCCACTAGAATATAACCTTTTCGAGGGCAGGCACTTTGCTATTTTCTTCACTGTTCATACCTAGGACTTCGATCAGTGGCAGGCACATGGTAGGACTTAAGGAAGTAGTTATTAAATAAATGAACTTGGCACTTTTGGATTCACTTAAACCCAGCAATCCTTGCCTCATAAAGTCTCTATATCTTGTGAGTCTAATTTTCCTGAAGCACACATTAGTATCTATTCCCTTATATTCTACTCAACTCTCAATGGTTTCCACAGTTTTTGATAATCCCGCTCACAGTCCTCTAAACCTCCGTCATACTGATTCCATCAGATCACTGTTTCAAAAGTCGTTCTCATTTTCTAAACATTCCCTCACATTTTCCCTACATCTTTACCTGTCATTCACCCACACTCTCAGATGGAAAGGAAACCCTTCTAAGTATCTATATTTGGACTTCATAAACATCTGTGTATCTTCTGATTTTTTGCCCTACCAATTACCTACTTTCTTTCTTGTACCCTCCATGTCCACTAGCTCTTCATCTTCTGCCCGTTGTCAAATTCAAGTCTACATTGCATGAGGACTTGGTCCTTCCTCACTTCTTTTAATTTTACTACTCTCTTCCCCTTCTGTTTTCCCCACCTGCCTTAGTTCATCTGGGCTGCTATAACAAAATGCCATAAACTGGGTGGTTTATAAATGACAGAAATTGATTTTTCATGGTTCCATAGTCTGCAAAATCAAAGATCAAGGAACAGATTGTGTCTCTAGTGAAGACCCGCTTCCTGGCATATACATTGCTTTTAGCTATGTCCTCACATGGTGGAAAGAACAAGGAAGCTTTATCAGCTTATTGTATAAAGACACTGATCCCATTCATGGCAGTTCCATGCTCATGACCTAATCACCTTCCAAAGACCCCACTTACTAATACCATTACTTTGGGGGTTAATATTTCAAGGTAACACAAATATCCTGACCATAGCGCAGGACATTGAAAACAAAACTGTGAGTACCCTTTCCTTACTACTCACATATTATTCTTAATCTTTTGTAATCTAGTACCCCTGCCTCATCTATTTCGGGAGACCTTCCATTTTTCCACCCCCTTTTTCTCAGTCTTGAATGGGTCGTCTGAAGCCATACATAAGCTGAGGGTTAAAGTTTGGTACTTCGATATTCTCACTAGATGCTAGAGGTCAGCCCAGCAATTCAGCATATTTTACAGGGTGATGGATAATATATTGGAGCAGGCACATAGCTAAGTTCATTCTCTTCACCTCATCTTCACCTAATCAGAATTAGTTAAAAGAAGGCGATGCCTACAACGGTCCTGGAAGATTATTGAACACAAAGCCATCCAGTGGGGCAAATGGGCCTTTATTTATGTACCAATGGTAAAATAAGGTAAGAGGCACCCTATAATAGAGTATGCACTAGGCGCTATGGGGACACGGAGTATACAACACAATTGAGTCCTAATTGAGTGGGGAGGCAACCACAAGGAGGCTAAGACATCAATATTTAAGAATGGTTGCGAATAGTCACTTGAACTGTTGAGAGAAAAGAAAGAGAGATTCAGATATTGCTTCTCTAACATTAATGCGATCAAATGCACTAGTCTGTTCACAGCTCCTTCTGATCTCCCCATTTATTTCTAAGCAAATTATAAATTTGTAAATCTAGCATAGAGACCACCCAACCTGCTTTTCTAGACACCTAAACATTCTCCACAACATAAAGTACTCACCATTTTCTATACCAAAAATATATTTTCTCATTGTTCTTGCTTCCTTGTCTTTTTCCCCCAAATATCTTCTTAAATGTTTATACATTTGAAAATATAATCACCAATTATTGCCTCTCTAATTCTCCCTTATGGGGTAATTGTTTCTATACTATGATAATTTTCCATTGTATTTAAAACACATATCACACAGAACCAATGCTTCACAGTAAAGAACCACATCTTAGCCATTTTTTGTGTGTTCCTCACAATCTAAAGAAATAATGCCTTTAAAACATTACCTTTTCAATACATTGTGGACCAATATATAGCTTGATCAATAAGTTTTCCTAAGAAATACAGTTCTGCTCATTTTGTTTTAGTTAAGAAAGTCATTCAAAATTTTAGCCCTAGACTTCTATGAGTTTTTATAAGATTCTTAGTTACCTCATGATTAACCTAACACAACATTATTCTAAAAACAAACTGGACAAGCTAGATGCACTACAAAAGCCAAGGGCTTGCAATGAATCTCAGTATAATTACCTCATATAACTTTTACAACAGAATACAAAATGTGCCAAGGTGGAAAATATTGCTTATCACTTTGGAAAGGCAAAGTTCCATATTACTCAAGATAAAACTGCTTTCTCTTAAAGGGGCCCCAAACATTTGAAACAGAAAACAAAGGACAAAATATTTACCCAATTTATATGCTATTCAGTACATTAAGGAATAAATTCTTACAGTCATAGCTAACATAGAAGTTTTGGAGGGGGAAGTAATGTATTTTAATCCTAGCTATTGTTTTTTAGACATTATTTACTCTATAAAATGTACGGAAGCAGCCTGTATTCGCTGTTGACCTCTTATGAACTCCTTTCATAAAACCTAAAAACTTTCAATACTACAAATGGATTTTAATGCTTTAGTTTAATATTTTATAGGGCCATCAAAAGACCTCTCTTTGATTTTGTTTTTCCCTAAATACTCATCCTACACCAAAGTGTCCACCATGGGCCAGGCAGTGGGTTTCTCTGAAAACACTACATATCTAAGAGACAATAGGGGGGTTAATAAAATTTTCAAGTTAGAAATGTTATAATAGGCATGTGTTTCCATTCATAAAGTATGTCTTGAACACACACAAACTATCCTTTGTCATCTGTTTCTGCCCCATTTCGAAATTATTCTCTGCTATTAATTAGAAGTGACTACAATTTGATTAATCTCAAACATGTGTCACATATAAACAATGTGGGGAACTGCACTGAATAGTTTTTCACTTAGAGTATGCATGGTGTTCATAGAAAGAAGCCAAACCTAGTTGTTAAAATAATTTGAAATCTAATATTATCACACAAAGAGAATATTGTCAATGTCGTATTCTAGTTTATTTCAAGTATTAAATTCATAGAAGAGCCTGATTATATATAGTTTCTTAGGCTCAGAATCTAAAACTTCAGTGAACTTTTCTCTCTTGTATTACTACTAAAACTCTCATTTCTGGAATCTATTTCTTCACCTTGAGAAATTACCTGACTTTGGTCCCTGTTTGGTTTTTAATTTAACTCTTTTGGCAAAAGCTTCCGATATCTCCAAACTCACAGTGGACAAATACACATTGCCTTAGCTTAGAGAAAGGAAAGTTTCAATTAACAAGGGAAAAATGTCTTTTTTGCTTAATTTAAAGTATCATTATTAATATAGGATATGTACTAAAACACTCATTTTTCAAAGTGCTAATTAAATTTCCATAAATGCACTAAGCCTTTAACCAGATTATAAAAGAAAAATTAGATGATAAAGTAGTTGTGATTTAAGAAACAATGATTCCATTTAGGTTTTTCTGTTCAACTTTCTAACAAAAAAATGTTTTTCTTTCTTATTACACAGCCTGCAGTAATAAGTGAAATATAATCCTAATTAATTTTTCCTACAGCTGTATATAAATCAATAGCTGCAACATCCCAAAGGAAACACACACTGCACGGTCCTCCAGGTTCCTAATGAATGCAAATGGAATGACCTTTTTCTGACAACTATGAATATTATTTCACAATTTCACCATTGAAATAGCTGCCGTCAGCAATTCATACAGCAAACATGGAGACTACAATAGTTGTAAATAACTATTCATTATGGAAAGAAGGGAATGGAAAAAACTGAGCCAGAGTTAAGCAACTTTTAAGCCTCAAGCTTCATTTTTATGTTTCATCTTGCTATGAAAATTGTCTTAAATGTAACCAATCTTCATTTCAGTTCTTTCTCCTCTATTTTAGGGGAAAAAATAGGATAAAATGATTCGATGCTTTATGTCATTGAATTGAGAAGTTCGGTATTGGAATACTTTTTTTAAAATGAAGTAAAATCAATCAGTAATATTGTAAAGCTCTTAAATACTACATTCAAGTTATTAGGAGACTATGGTTATCTTCCATCAGAAAAAGCTGCTGGAAAAATATGTGCAGAAACCCTTGTTGGTGTACTTATCATGACACAATACTGTTCATGCAGTGAGCATGCAGATGATTTTAGAAGCTATGGAAACACAATGACATAAGGAGGACACATGTGAGAACCTGAGAAAAGGTGGGAGTAATTAAATCACATTACTGTCCATTTTGACTGAAGAACCGCTTTACTCCAAAATACAATAAAGCTGCATGTACTTACATTAAATCATATTCAGTTTGCCACAAAACTTCATTATAGCCATGATGATGTCTCATTAAGTAGAAGTTAAACTCCAATTTTATAAGAAAAGTAATTAAATATGTTAAACCTAATTCTGCGGGTCATACATCTATATACTGAAAACTCCCATTGGAGTTCACTAGAGCCAAGAATATAATTAGCCAGTGGAGTTCAAACACTCATTGAAAATAGGACTTCTCAAATTGCAACAAGTTTCAAAAAGGGACTCACAATAAGAATAGTCCATTTCCATACAACTCCAAAAATATCTCTTCCACCCCCATTCTGTAATTAATTTTATACGCAGGGTTGCAGACTACCATCCTCTAATCATTTGATACCCCAAATAGGCATTAGTGACATGAAGAGAATATAATGATAGAGAGAGATGAACTTACTTTGGTAAGTAGTTGTACTATTTTAGTCTAGAATCAGCTTTCTCTACTTTCAAATCTGAGAACTATTCAAACCCCAACCAATTTCTTGGAAGAGTTGAGAGAGCATTTCTGTGCTCGTTGTTTGGCAATATCAGGCATAGATGGCATTTTTTAACTGCATTAAACAATATCCACTTGATGACATCTCCTAAAGATGTCTATACTCCCACACCTGTAATGCTTTCATGTTCAAAATGAATCCCTGCTACATCTCACTCAATATTGATCTTTAAGGCATTTCTCCCAATCCTTTTCCCAGTGTGGTCACTGAACGGCATCAGAGTTCAATAGGAAGATCAGCTGCTCATCCACTTTTTGCTAAAGCAATTTGTATTATGGATTTATTTTAGCAGTCTACAGTGGCAGTTGCTGTTTTTACTATTTAAATGCTTTGATTATCTGACCTTGCTTACTTTATCTTTCTAAGTGCTATGCATGGGCTTTAAAATGATCAATAAGTGGGGATTCCTCTACAGGATTATGTTGAAATCAATCTCAATTCAGACTTTTTGTATTTTATGTTTATTACTTGATCTGTCTTAATTGCATTTCTTGTTTTGGTAAATAAGTTTAAAACACATACATGATGATACAGGTAAGTCTTCCAAGAGCCACACGCAGTATTAAAATAACCTGTACTCCTTGTACATTATTTTCTTCATTCTTTCAATGTGAAGGAGGAAATAATTAATTCCTAGATATTTTATTCAAACACCTTTTCATTATAAATAAAGACCTGTTCCATTAGAAGAATAACATAGTTACATATATGCAAGTAACTGCAAAATCTTGAAGCGCATTAATATGCAATACTCACTGTGATAACTATGGAACTTCAAAAAGCTGTTTTTACGTACAGATTGCACATAAACATGTTTATAAAACTTGTCACAGAATAAATTAAATCATCATAGAAGAAAAACTAAAGCAATAATTGTGTCTGAAAATCAATAGGAAAAAACTATGAACTTGCTGAATATCATTAAAAAATTAATATGCAATATAATATGAAAAACTTATCAGTTTCATACTTTCATTACCAGTTTTACACAATTTTTAATTTTGGATTAAAAACAGCAGTAAATTGGAAGCCTAAAATGCTTTGCATACTCTTAAAATCAAATCTATGAACTTTAAAACCAAAACTCCATAGTAATGATCAATAATATTAAATAAAAATAAACTCTTAAAATTAACTGTATAAGGCATAAATGCCATGGAATATGAATTATCACACACAATTCTTAGAGCTTGCTAAATCTTTGGTTTAATTTAGTCATATTTTATATCTTCTGGGCTGGTGTAGTCACATGAAGTTCTTGAATTTTGTCTCTGGATCAACTTATTCTAACGTGATTTTTCAACATCATAATTAAAAGAAATGCAAATGTGAGTTAAAAAAAGGAACAGATGTAAACTTCTTTTTAAAAATCCCTTTCTTCAAATCCAATATAATGTCTAAATATCTCTGTCACCAGCTCTTACATAAAATTACAGTGCAATATTTTCCACATATGTTAAGTATAAAATCTGCAGTTTGCTCCAGTGACCAAAAATGTGATCAGTGAAGAACCTGAGGTAAATAAACATATGATTATACACAGAATATTTGCCATATGTTCACCTGTGCAAATACAGCATTATTTTGCTTAAATAACTTTAAAGACTCTCACAGGCCTATAGAAATATCACATATGTCCAATAGGCATATATTCACATTTCCATACTTTGAAATTATTGGCCAAATGATTTAGCATTTAATAATTTTCATTTCAGACCAAATTATAGACTATCAATACAATAATTTTCCTTCTCCTGTTCACATTAAATAAGATAGAAAATGTTAATGAATGAAAACAAAGCCATCACAAGATAATTTATTTTAATAGTTACAAGCATGAAGTTAGGGCAGGAAAATTAAGATGCTTAAACATGAAAAGAATGAGGACAATATGAGTAAGTTTAATTACCAAATAGTTGCTGTAATGGTTTTTCCTAAAACTGTCATAACCAGCTAGTTCCTTTCTACTGTTTGCGATAGAATAGTACTTAAGAGAAGTCATTTTCCAGAAAGTTTTGCATCTCTGTAGATCATAACCCTGGCAAGACATGTCCATACTTTTTTCCTCAAGTGGGTAAATGTTAAGAGAGAAGAATCCAAGTTTCATGATGCAGCAACACAAAGCTGGGAAGTGAAAATTATGTTGCAGCGGAGTCCTGAAAATATGACTGTAAAAGTTAATCAATAAAATGTCTATTCCTGTCTATTCACTGGAGGCCCCAGCTGCATAGCTTCACTCAATCGATACTACAAATTATTACGATTTCCAGGTTCCCACTGGACATTCAGAACAAATCTTTCAAGTGTAACAGGCTTATACTGAGTATATGGTGTGTGTTCTCTACATTTAGTTCAAAAAGAGAGGAGAAAAATAAAATCTAAATCCTATATGCTCCTTTAACAATTCAACTTTATGGAACCAACAACTTACAAGTCACATTTTAGTGTTAAAAACAATCTTCCCTTTGATTGCCAAATGTTTTACTACTTTTTTAACTGTTTCATATTTAGTTAAGAAATGACTTAATCTGGTAATAGATATCAGTGGTATGGTGTTGGAACTTGGCTACTTCTGAATGACTATTCCAATTAAATGAATGGAGGAAATCATTTTGAGATAATTACTTATCAAAAAGTCACTTGGAGACATTATCACTATTAGAAAGATGAATGTGGAAACTTGACATATATTGCAAATTGGAACAAGCCTCTTAAAATACACATTCTAGTTATTGTTTTTGTGATTTATATTAGCACATTTCAAAAATTATGTTTCAAGTTTTCATTTTTTCCCATTTTTGTAAGATAAAATAAAATCATGATTTCTCAAGTGAGTTTCTCTTTTTTGAAAAAAAAAAAGCCCCAGAATGCTTCATTCTAGTGAGATTCTCTGCTCTCTATAGCAAAATTCAACCATGATTGCAAATTCTAGACACTACTCAGGTCTTTGACCTTAACTTTCTATACATTTTACCCTGCATCACTTAGTCAAGATCCAAAGACTTTTCCAAATAAAGGAATGACTGGGTGAGAGAACTCACTATGATATTCTCATGCTATATGACATCTGATGTGGCTCTTCCTTTTTCTGACTGGTGAATACCCTGGTGTCAGACAGTGCCCAATACCAAAGCAATTAATAAATCTGACCAACTCATGCCACCTGTGGATTGAGTGGAAAAAACAATAAAAATGAATAAACTAAGTTAGGACTTTTTACTTTGGTGAGGCTGGAAAGGCTTTGATTTTATTACACATTTAAACAGTAATATGTTTTTTCACGTTAAGACACATATCTAGCATGTAGGCATACCCTGTGACAATGTATATTGAGCTTACATTAAAAAAAAAAAAGATGAACTAGTTTCCCTTAAACAACCATTGGTTTGATTATGGTCATGTGTCAGTCTCTTTAAATTCAACAAGTTTTGTAACATATCATAATAATATCCATAATTTTTTTGACTTCTAACATTTAGTTGCTAAAACCCATTGTAAATAGCTAGGCAAAAAAAATACTGTTATAATTTTAACTACTCTCTTAGGTGATATTTATACACCTTACCAGCAATTGCACATTGAGAGAGAATAGTACTTAATTTCATGATCAAGCTGTATTGGGAAATAAAACAGATACATATAGATCAAGTATATAGAACTTAAGTTTAGTCTTTCATTGTTATTTAGCTGGGTGAATCGCTTCCTGATTTATTTACTTCTAAAAAGCCAAGATTGGAAGCAGATCTTTGCATGCCAGTTTTCAGATCAAAATTATATATTTTTTGTGAGTGTACTGAATAATATGCCTTTATAGTGGCATTTAACTGTAGAAAAAATGTTGGCATTATTTTACTAACATTAAGTTAACATGTACCACTATCATTAGCTTTATATTAGTGTTCACAAACATTTTTATATATTTCTTGTTATCTAAATATATCTTAAGTATATTATTCCCCTAATATAATCCAGCTTTTTAAAAGACTATAATATTTACAACAATAGTACATTACTATAGCCATTCCCAAAGAAACCTTGCCCAATATGCTTTTAATTCTTGGTACCAATTTCTACCTTTTTAATATTTGTGAAATGTGGTTTTTTGTTGTCTGAGTTCTGGCAGCTGACTAAAGGTACATTAATGGCAAACAGGGTTTATCTGAGTGTTTAATTTTATTTAGAAGCCTATAAAATGTCATCCTAGGTTGTAAAATTATTTTTAGTGCCTTCTAATATTAAACCATTGGATGAAAACACAGGAATAAATTCCTCATGAATAAATTTCAAATATTTTACTTTTACATTTTAGCATTATTAGTTAGCATTATAAACCATAAATCAGAAAAAGAATTTCAACATTCATCCTATGTAATATTTTGAAATCCTACTGATAGATATATTAAGATATGCAGTAAGTAATTAAAGTTTAGAATTTGGCTTCCAAAGATTAGTTAATATCAAGTGCTTTTTTAGTTCTGGCCCCAGGATTGTGTTCAAAGGGTGAGTGACAGGAGAGGAAAAAAAAAAAAAAGTTCAGGTATGTGTGCTTTATCTAACTGTGATTACTCAATTTAGCCAGTGTTCGGTGAGTAAAGTGTAATTCTTGACAAATAGAGAGAGAGAGAGAGGAGGGGAGATGGGAGAGAGGAAGAAAGGAAGAGAGAGGTTCATCTGGGCTATGCTACTTTTAAAAAATTATTTCTAAAAAAACCGTAAGAAAGTCAAGCAAAAGGCAGAAAGGATAGAATATCTCATTATCACACACTCAAAAAAAAAAGACTAACGTTTATTTGAAAAGTAAATGATAAAATCTGAAAACAGTATTAAGCATAATAATCACATGAAGATTTAGATTATGAAAGCAGAAATTAACTACTGGAGATGTTTCACTAAGACAATTTTCATGAATGTTTGAAAACAGTATAGATCTTTATTACTTTTCTTCATAGTTCCTTACATGCCTCAGTGGTCTGACCAAAAAACTCTACTCTAAATGTCTCTCAATTTAATAGTGTCTTGCTTAGAGCTGCTACTTTAACAAAAAAGAAAGGCAACAAGAGCCATATGTAACCTTTGGACTCCAAAAGGAGAAAGATGAAAATACCATTGGCAGATAGGTGCTACAGAAACACAGTGTATTCTTTCTCTTGCATCTTACCTTGAACATTTCTTGATAGTTAACAAGAAAGTTGAGCGCCACATCATTATTTAGAATCGGAATAGGACAGTCACACTGTTCAGCATGTCCCACTTCAGTTAAGAAATGATGCAAATTTAAAGTCTATCTATTTTGGAACGAACAATTTATTGAACAAGCTAGCCCATTTACACATACCCTTTTGCAAGACAGAGAGAGTTAAATATTAAGCAACGAAAGTCAAAGGACTGACTTGATTTTAGAATGTAAAGTAAAACTTTCTGAAATACTAAAAAGCAACTCACTTGTAATCATTTTTTTCTTCTTCAGAAGCAATAATCCCTTCTGTCACTGTCTTCAGCTCTGCCTGGGGTTTTCTACTGTTCTGTTCTTGGCGAACTGTTTCTGCTATTTGCTCAGTTAGCTGCTCTTGAGTAGCTTTCAAGCTGGATTCCATTAGAAGAAGTTTTTCATCTTGACTGGCAAGTTCTTGGGCTGAAAGATAAAACAAGAACATTGCCTTTTAAAAAACTCAAGCTAATGTGTTTTTTTTTTTCTTTTGTTTTCGGTTTAAATTTTATGCGATGCAACTTTGAGGAAGATTTAAACAGATCCTTCTTGTCAAAATACAAGCTCATGCATTCCATTTTCTGATTCCTTTATTTAACGCACAAGTAAACAAAGGTATGTATGAAGGAATACAAGATGCATGTCAGTAATCTCAAGTTTATAAAACATTTGAATTCAAAAATTAGATGTCTTAATCAGACAACAATTTGCTGACTTTAATTGTGAGATTTCTGTTGCGACATAAGTGTATTAAACAGAATGACATTAACACATAGTATTTTTCTTTCTTTAGCACAGGCCTCAGATATATTTATATATATTCACACAGACAAAGACTGATATGTTATAAATTATGCCAAAATGATGGCCTTCCACTGATTTATTTTCATGTATAATATTTATGAAATGCAAGCACTTTTTCAAGGTCATCCAATAGATGGCAGTCTTTCATTAGACCAAAGCAAACCAGGCAGTATGCTTCAGCTCTCAAAAAATAAGTGATTTAAGACAAAGACATTTTTCCTTTGTTCTTTGTTGACCGTATTCCTAGAGATATATATCTGTACATTTTGTTAGAATATTTCCCCATTAAAAAGTATTTATCTGCTTTTTATTTTCCTATTTGCCTCAAATGCATGCCATGAAAGGTGAATATTTATTTCTTTAATCATATATTTGCATATATATTTATACACATTATGTCATATAGTACATTTTTGGAGGTATTTTTAAATATCACTGCATTTTAAATCTCATTGCATTAAAGATCATGATACTTTATGGAAATCAGTCATTTCAATCTTGTATTCTAAAATGAAGAAAAAGGAAAAAATTCTTTTAAGACCCCCAAATCCATATAAATAGAAATGGAGAAGGCCATACTTGTATAAAAACAGACCATCTTTGCTTTTAATGATTCTCATTTTATGTCCAAAAAATGATGTTTATACTAAGCTTCAATAAAGTTAGAAACCAAGGTATTACAGTCTGACATCAGAGGTATCTTTTACAGGCAACCTCGTAAAGAAGATACTCTATATAAATATTCTACATTTATCACTCATCTTTGAAGCTGAATGATGACTCCCTTATAAATTAGATCTAAGAATATCTGGTTCTCAGAATCTCTTTATAGATTTTGAGCAACTGACTGCTTATATTTTAATAAATATGTGCATACATGTTCACTTTGTTTTCCTGCAAGTGTTCAAACTGACCAGTTTTGCCCCAGAAGAAATTACAGCATCTACTATTTTTATAGCTTAAACCTGCTATATATTAACAGTTTAAATTTGTGCCTCAGGAAACCACAGAGCTAACGCAAACAACTAAATATTTAACAAGGAAGAATGCATCACCCAGAGCTCATCTTTATTAAATTCCAAATACATCGAAATCTCTCTGAACAAATGAGTTAAATGTTTAATAATTTCAACACATGTTAAAGTGTGGGGGAAAAAATCCAATAAAGAACTTACAATGAATGTGCTTTCAAAATTAAAAAAAAAAAAAAAACCGTACAAGCTTAAAAAATATGTAAAAGAACTATGGCCCTCCCTGCTCTTGACCAAATAAAAATGTAATCAAATGAAAGCAATTGACATTTTTGCAGTGATATGTTTTTAGCATTGTTAATGTAGTTGCAAAACTGATTTGGGTGCAGCATTTTATTTTGTATGCTTTTTCACCGTTCACAATACATATTTCTTATGAAAAAAGAAAAACGCACCAAACTTTTTAAATGAGTTTTGAGGAGAATTTTTAGACATCGACATTGAGAGGTTAATGGTCTTTAAGTTAAAAGGATCCGAGCAATCAGGCTACATGTAAATGACTATGGATATAAGAATGCTGAAGGAAGTTTTTTTTTTTTTTGAAGAATATACTTGTATCAATAGACTGTCTTCAAGACTACTTGAGTCACCTTGTGGCACATACACAAAAGAGACCTTTTGTCAACTATGCATGATGTGAATTTTCTATGAAGTTTGCCGATTTTGAAATGACTAAGAGATTTATGCCTCACGGTTCTCCTAAGAGTCTACTCTAATTCATTATGTGCTGGTTAAAGGGGGTAAATTATTTTAAGTTTACCTATGCCTTGGACTTGAGCCCGAGTTGATCCCAAGCCAGAGGCGCTCGCAGCTGCTTGCTTTATTTACAATCCCTTTGTCAGACTTACAACTGCCCCAGGCTATAACATAGTGTACCTAATGTTCAAACTGGCAGGTAATCTTATGTCAAACATACTTCTTTGATTTAAAGTGATCAATAGATTCTTGTAAAGAGGTAATTTCTCTGATGTTTCCACCTTGCCTTTTTTACAGGTGATTCACACAAAAGCCTGCTTATATGATGTACGAACAATAAACAGAAAGCTATAATCATGTTTTTTCAGATGTTTCCGGTGCACAACGATTTTGGATCGATACTCTGTGTAATACAATTATCTGCAATGATCTGGTTGTATTGAAAAAGAATTTGCAGGAGACCTCTAGGGGGTTTTATCCAGAAACACGTATCTGGCAATGTTGTGAATAGTGGAAGGAAAAATTAAGGGGTTGACAAACGCTGTCTATTATGTACCCAGTAACTTCATTATTATTTTATTCATAAAAGTATTCTACCACAAAGTTGAGACAAACAAGCTCAAAAGTAATAATGATAATAATGTTCATAGCTTCATAGTACTTATTTATATAGAACAACAACAACAAAAAAAACCTTAACGAACATAGGACTTGAGAGAGATTCAATGTTGTGTGATTATTATGTACCATAGATTATGAGCAACATTGATTATTTATTTATGCTATGAAATGAATTCCTGTATTTCTATCTTATGTAAGTCATGTAAATACCAGTGGATGTGAAATACCATTTGATGCCTCTTCAACTACTTTATTTTTTTACTAGACTGGTCAAATTCTAGACTGAGGATCAACTTGCATTGTTCACAAGCACTGTATATTAAGCCCTTTATTTCAGGCCTTTTTTTTCCCCCCCTAAATGAAGACTTGCAACCTCAGGGAAAGGGCTAAGATACATAGTCTGTATCTGAAAGACATTATGCATTTTCTGCAAAGATCTCTGTGTGTAGAAACAACTCAGTTTTGTTTTTATGGTTCTCTTGAAGATGCGGACTCTTTGCATCATCTTCCTTAAAGCCCAAAACGTTCCACGTTTCCTATTTGGAGCCCCTAATCACACATCTGTGATGTGCAATTCTCTTTCATCAGACTAGAACAGATTACATTCTGGTGAAGTTCACAAATTGGGGTACACTGGTCCCTCTCACAAAGCCCCGCTCTATGCAGATTCTGCAGATCCCCTTCTGGCTGCTGCAGACCTGATCTAATGACAAAGGTTGCTCTTTCGGATGCTTTCCTCCCTGTGTATCCCGGATGCTTGCTTTCAGTCTCCTGACCACACTGTCGAGGCTCATCACCTTACCCACTTTGACTTTGATGGCTTCCTGTGCCTGCAGGAGACCAGCTTCTGACTTTCTTAGAAAGTCCTATCTTTTTGCGTATTGCCTGTGAAGACAAAAAGCATTCCAATAGTGCCTCTTATGATGTACTTTTTATACTGCATCCTGCTATTTTGAGCTATAGGGTACTGGAGATTATACAGCCCCTCATTAGCAACTGGGTCAAGTACCCACATCTCTTTTAGGATCAAAACCTTAAAGGGACTCTCTTAAAAAAAAAAAAGTCAGTTGGAAAGAAGAGTCACCATTAGCTTAAATGTAGTGTTAATCAATACGCAAAAGTTCAAAGGCTAAGGAAAGTATTTCCCATAATTCTTAGGGAATTAAAAAGGAGACTCGTTGGATCAAAATGAATTCTTTCTCTTTAAAATATGAAGAAAAATTTAATGAATACAAAAAGTGTGTTTGATCTCTTTGAGTTAACACCTATATAGCTCTTTCATTTAGCTCTAAAGCAAACTGATGTGACACACAGGGAAATCCCTACACCATAAAGATAATTATGATACCCTCCTAATGACTTCTCCACACCACTTAAACTAATTAGCTTTATAAGAATATAATGTTTGTCACTTTCTTTTTCAATTTTATTATCTTTTTAACACGCGTGTCTCCACTTTAAATTTGAGTGAGAAAAGACATTAAATATAATCAAAGATTTTGTATCCATCAATATGGTATTCCTGGCTGGGTTTTTTTTTTTTTTTTTTATTGGCTCCCTGCCACACCTTGACTCTCTATCATGCCCCATCATGCTTCTTTTAATCTGAATATTTAGTGTTCTTTCATGTCTTAATTACAGCAAATTGCGGCACAGTTGGCACCATTTCTTGAAATTAATCCCAGAGTACTTTGTTTCTGTCAAGCAGTCAAAGCCTTGGAGAATAATAGTAAATGTTATTGCAGATCTAAATTTAAATGACTGTCTATGTATTTAACTTAAGCCTTTAATTATTCGTGCCGAACTGTTTTTGGTTCAAATGTTAAACATTATTCATTGAGAATGTGGAATTACTTTAGACAGCTTAAAACCTGCAGATATGTTTGGCTATAAGTTGAACACAACAATTATTTATATTAACATATTTTCTCAGGTGTACAAAACTTAGGAAATGGCATGTGATATCTTCTTATGGATACATATTTCAACATTCCATCACTTCTGTCATTATTAATAAAAGGTATGGATTTAGGCCTATTCAATTCTAAATGGCTTTTCCCCAACGAATTGCTAAATTGTAGACCAGACCCCCCCACCAAATATATATATATATATATATATATATATATATATATATATATAGACTTGGTATTATTATTGCTGATGTCTTAAATAATTCTAGATAATGAAGCACTTCAAACCTTCTTCCAAATCTAAGAGTTATAGTGTTTTGTTTGTTTGTTTTTCTATGGAAAACTTAAAGGTCTTAGAACTCTCAATGGCAATTCTTTTATTTTTCAATTCTGAGCACATTCTACCAATAATCTGCATTCAAAAAGAAAGCACAATTTTATAAACTAACATGAGTTTAAAAAGTCTAAGACAGTAGAATTCACTACTCATGCTTTATGAATGTATGTTGAAATAATTCGAAACTGGAAAATTCTGTGATGTAGAGAATACATACTTATGATTTGATTTCAAGTGATTGGCTTTCATGTTAATTTTTTTAACTTAATGAATAATACAAATTACATATTTTGATATTTTGTAAAAGGACTATACTTTTCAGTAAACCACACAGTAGGAGCCTGCATATCACAGTGGGCCACTCTATGAACTACCATCAGGATATGAGCTCCAGGAAGATAAGGAATTTGCCTCATTTATCCATCTGTGTGTTGCCAACATATATACCTCTCTATATAATAAGCGCTTAGTGAATTGAATTGGATAGATGGTTTTAATTTCACCTGTCAGACGTGTCATTTTCTTCACTAGGAAATACGTGTCCTTTGCTTTGCCTCTGAAATACAAAGTGAATGTGGAAGGATTTGCACTTAAAGTTTGGGCAGATTTATCTTCTAACCATCTACCGGCATAAATTCATAAATACTACAGTTTTATATGTTTTTAACCTCTATCCAAATGAAACTTGATGGCGTTTCTATCACCAATACTTAAGGTACACACTGGATTTAGAGACAACAAGAAAAAGATGGAATCACAAAATTTAAGGTAAAATATATATTTCTCGATAATTCAGGAAAAAATGCATGAAGCAGTGTGTTTCCAGTTCCCTCTCCTTATCAATAGCAATGTGATTGTTGAACAGATATCTATTTCCCTGTTTCTCACAATCTCAAGGGTGCAGCTGATCTTTCTAACTACAAAGTTTCCTGGCAGCTGCAAAGTCGCTTTCAAGCTGTGTTATCTGCTGTTCTAGCTGAGCAAGTTCCACTGTGTGTTTCTGTTGGGCAGCTATTACATCGAAATGGAATGACTGCAAACTCTTTTCTGGCACTTCACTCGCAAGAACAGCTTTCTCCCCCACATATTGGTCCAATGTATTAGCTGTATCCAGCGTTCCTGTCATCTGTGATCCGCTCATATTCTTAAATGCCCATCATTGTTTGCATTGCATTTAAGATCATGGTCAAAATGAGAAATTAATGCTCATGGTACCAGATATATTCTGTTCATTATATTCTCTAAATATTATTATCGACCTACTTAGAAAAAAATAAACAAGCATGTCTCTCTGGTAGTACAGCTAATGTAAATGTAGAAACTGAGGAATAGCAAAGTGAAACCAATTATCTCAGCCCTGGGGTAGTTTCACAAACACTGTTTAGACGTCTTAGGGAATCAAGAAGCTGTAATATTTTTGCAACAAATCTAAAAGCATAACTTCTGTATAATTTTTATATATAATCACAGTATTTCTCTTCTCTTAAGAATGATCCCAACAAGATTAATCAATTCCCAGATACTTACTTACATTAAAAATTTTGTTGCAGTTTACAAAAGAATTTCATATCAATTTTCTCGTTTCCTCCCTATTGTAAATTTGTAAAGTTATTATCAATTCATTTTATAATGAAAATAAACTCCAAATTCTTTGCTCTTTCTACTATGCCATGCTATTAATCTTATTGAGACATTTGAATTTATGGTACACATTGACAGGTTAATAAACTGATTTTTAAATAAAGAATGTGTTTATATTACAATAATCATATACACTATGATAATGATAATACTATACTCAATGTAAATCACAAATCAGTACAAACCATGCATCTAAATGAAGTCATCTCTAAAGTTTTGGCATTGTAATTTGAACTCTTTACCATCAACTTATTTTGAGTGATAAATAATCCTTGCTTTGCAATGAAAATAAATCTCTCTCTCATTTTTTTAATGGGGTTGGATTTTCCCATCTGCATTGAGAGAAGGCAGTTATACATAGTGGAGGATTTCCCAGGAACCAGAGATGCAATCATGATTGAAAACCAGGTAACACTGTTAGCTCTTAACATGTAGTTTGCCTATATTGTGATTGGGTTGTTGGTTAGCCGATAAGTAGAGATGAAAGTATGAATAATAACAGAGAATAATTGGGATTGAAGACTTAGGATTACTACAATGTAAACAGTCAGCCCTGTGTATCACAAAGTAGAATCACGAAAACAAAACTACAGGCAGTTAGAAAAAAGATTATAAGGTGGAATCTTAGTATAGACCATAGGCAGAAAACAACAAAATTTATAAGTTAAAATCAAGAGATACTAGACGGTAGGCATTGAATATCAAGAGTAATAAGTACAACGTGGTGTTTCCTCTAAATCTCATTTCACAAAGCATCCTGGAAACTGCTTCTACCTCACATTGTAATAAAATCAGAAAATTAGAATTTTCAGCAGCTCTATTATCAGGAGGTTAGCTGATCATTATCAATTTTTAAGATTCAAAAGAATCCCCTTCCATAACTGTTGGTCTACACAATGTACTAGAATCAGGCCATTACTTTATTGAGGCCAGGAACTATATCATTTGTTTTTATTCAGTGGTGTTCGCTCTGCTGTAGCATAAAATAGTTGGTCACAAATGAATGTTGGATTGGTCTTCAGCAGCAATAATAATAACAATAACAGCCCTTTAAATACATACCAAATTCCTATACTCGGGGAACAACATCCATAAAGAGACTGTATTATAAAACTTGATTCACTAATTTGGAATTCATATAATAAAAATCAAGTAATAAATTACTCAAAGCGTTCAAAATCTGGAAAATGAGGAGGTTAATAACTGTAGTTATACCTATAATCTATAGTATCTCTTAAACATATAATGAATTTTATGGGAATAAAGGACTACTTAATTCTGAGGAACAAACATGATGATTGATCATATTTACCCCAAAGAACATACAAGCCTTTTAAAATGCAAAATGGAAAAATTCATAGCCAGGCTTGTTTAGAAGTTCAAAAGTGTTACTCTTTGTGTGCTGTCGAATAACGTTCAGGGTATGTGACTACAATCTTGAGCAGTACTTTTTCTCGCTGGAATTTCTGTGTCAGTGTTATTTTATTGTAACATAAAGTGGTCAAAATATTATATATGTCAAAACCTAACATCTCGCTGTAGTGAACTAGAATCCAGAACAGAGTTTCCAAACCAATTTCAGTTTCCATCAAAGCTGCACCACTTACTAGCTATGTAATCTTAAACACCTCTCATTTTCAACTGAGCATAGGGGCACCTGGGTGGCTCAGTTGGTTAAGCATACAACTCTTGATTTCGGCTTAGGTCACGATCTCAGTGTCTTGAGATCAAGCCCTGCATGGGCCTCTGCACAGAGCATGGAGCCTGTTTGGGATCCGCGCCCCCCTCCCCCCCCCCCCCCCGCCTCCCCACCCCTGCCCGTCCCTTGCTCACACTTTCTCTCTATCTCAAAACAAATGAATAAATATTTGAAAATAAAATAAAATAAGCATATAATAGCTATCAGATAGAGATGCTTCTAAGATAAAAAGAAATAATACATTTGGTATATTTCTGACATGGTAGACATTTTTTTAAAAATTATTAATATTATTATATTGGGCTATAATTTTTGTAACTTGAAAGTATATTTAAATTTAGGAATTATGAAAATTATTATAGAGCCACCATGTTTAAAAATTATTATATTTAGAAATCTCATTATTTTTCTGAAAAATGACCTTCTCCTTATGCTTTTATACTGATATCTTTTGAAAGATTTCTTCTGCAACCATGTTTAAATGTCTCCTTAATATGTTTTTTGTAATGACAAAACAAGTCTATTAAGGGAAGTCTATGGAATTTTTTTAAAATTTATTTATTTATTTTGAAAGAAAGAGAGACAGAGCATAAGCAGGGAGGGGCAGAGAAAGAGGGTGAGAAAGAGAATCATAAGCAGACCCTGCACTATCACCATGGAACCTGAGGCAGGGCTCAAACTCATCAACTGTGAGATCGTGACCTGACCCAAAATCAAGAGTCAGATGCTTAACAACTGAGCCCCTTGTTCATAGAATTTTTTTAAAAAAGAAAACTGTCAGATTATCAAGAAATAATCATAATCTAATAGAAAATTACTTTAGACAGAGTGGAAGTGCCATCATTATTTTGCACTTATTTTCAAATGGAAGGATCTGGATCTTACTCTCCAGTTACTTGGAGGCTTAACTCTGGTAAGTAGATGTTAACCCCACACTGATCTAAACTACAGTTCAGATGTTAAGGAATAGATATAGGCCAGTAAAACTATCAGGTCAGAATTTGGTTTTCAAGTCAGATGTAGTAATATAGAGGACAGTATGGTGTCTATAAGGGAGAGAGAGATTGATTCATGTGAGTACAGTTATGATGGAGTCCTGAGAGGAAAACGATTTAGGTCAATGAGAATTACGTTAAGGACAAAAAGGGCAGACCACCCACTAAAGAAGTAGGTGTCCACGCCTAGCTTCTTCTTAATTGTGGCTCGTAAGTATACTTGAGTAATCTGCCTGGCCTACTTTCTCTAAGAGAGGCTCTGAGAGAACACTATCGACAAACAAACAAAATAAGCATTTTGTTGTTTTATAGGTTGATTCATGGACTATATCAACTGGTTTCTATTATAGTTGAGTTTGCCCATCTGGCATGTGGAACTATGTGATATAGTCAGAGCTCTTCATAAGAACTAATTTAGGGGCGCCTGGGTGGCTCAGTCAGTTAAGCATCTGACCTCAGCCCAGGACATGATCTTGTGGTCTGTGAGTTCAAGCCCCGTGCCGGGCTCTGTGCTGACAGCACAGAGCCTGGAGCCTGCTTCAGATTCTGTGTCTCCCTCTCTTTCTCTGCCCCTCTCCATTCAGGCTCTGTCTCTCTCTCTCAAAAATAAATAAAACATTAAAAAAATTTTTTTTAAAAAGAACTAGTTTACATAGGTGTTCATGAGCCTTTTACAGAAAGGAGAGGAAGAGATGGGGTCAGACAATGTACATAAAAATGAAGTTCAGACATATTCATTAACTAAATCCACATACTACTAGAAGAATGTTCATTAAAAGCTCTTGAGGAGGCTAGGATGTGTAGCCATCAGCTTGAGCTAGAAAAGCACATACATTTCTGCTCTTCTCTCAGCACAGGTGTGTCTGTGGACACATGGCTGGCAAAAACACTGAAATTTAACCGGTAACTAGTATTACCTAGTCTTGCCTGCCTAGGACAGCTTCAGTGGGCTTTGAAGAAGTTCTGTGTAAGCTACAGATACTAACTCAGATTAATTCTCTGTCTTGGATTTCTGTGCCATGCACTATTCTAAGTGTAATTCCATCAATTTCATTTAACTTAAAAAAAAAAAATTAGAATCCTGGAAGAAGTTCTACAGATAAGGTGTTGAAAAAGTAATGTTCAATTGAATTGTTCTCCAGAAAATGGGCAATACATTGATAAAGAGGGTATAAGTCACTGAAAAGTCACTAGAAACATGTGTTGCCAGCACATGTTACTATCACAAAAAGAAGAACCTTGTGGTACCTGCTCTCCAGGAGAATCACTATGAACAAGAATCAATATGTTACCAGACTGTGTTTACTGACAGAAGGGGCTTTGGGCAGCACTTATAAGAGCCAGCATTTTGATCATAATACTCTCCCATTTAAAACACTGCTGCAGCTTCATGTTGTTCATAGATAAAGTTTGGTATTTAAAATGGGCTCCATGGCTTTCAGGCCCTGTCGACCTCAAAAGTTTCCTTTTGTCCATTATACACTAAATTCCAGTGGTGCTGGTGTTTAGTTCTTAGAAAGCACTAAACTCCTTCCTTCCCATGTCAGGGTCATTTACATGCCGTCTCTTTACCTTGAATGCTCTTCCTCCACCTTTACTTGGTCTCTCCTTCTCCAACCCTGTTATCTCCTTCCTTTTTCAACATCATCTTAAATCATGTGTTCTCAGAAATTTCTCCCACCTGATCCAGTAGAGGAGGTGTATCCTCATGAATGCTGTACATTTTCACAGGATTCAAAATAATTGTAAACACACACACACACATTTGTCTCCTTATGTGCCCAATGTGAATTTTTCTCACCAAATTTTATGTTCTCTGTACACATGGACATTTCTATCACATTTAGCATTGTATTCCATGTACTTATCCTAATGCCTCCAAAGGCCTTGTAATCATGTGTCTGGTATATAGTAGGTAAGTGAATTAATGAATCCATACATAATGAACTCTAACATTAGGAATGTTAGACTGATAAACTAACAGCTAAAATGTACAAATGAAAGTGAAAATTATTATTTTACTTTCTTTTTGGAGAATTTCCTTTAACCATTGTTTAAGGGTAGGTAGGCTGAGGACAAATTCTTAGTTTTCCCTCATGTGATAATGAATATATTCCTGAAGATATTTTTGCTGAATACATAATTCAGGATTGATAGTTTCTTTCTTTTAGCATTTGAAAAATGATGGGTATTCCCATCTGGCTCTGTAGTTTCAGATCAGAAATCTGCTGTTACTCAAACCTTTGTTTTTTTTCTGGGTAATGGTCATTTTTCTTTACCTGCATTCATGACTTTTTCTTTGCTAAAAGCAAAGTTTCCAGAAATTTGATTATCACGTGTCTTAGTATGGAGTCCTCTGGGTTTATTCTGCTTATGTTTTACACAGCATCTTGAATCTAATAATTTATGCACTTAACCAAATTTTGAAAATTTTTAGCCTTTGTTTCATGAATAATTTTTCAGCCCATTCTGTTTTTTCCTCTCTTCTGGATTCTCACACCATGAATATTAGACATTCACAGGTTATCAAAGGTCTTTTTGTCTTTACTGTTCCAATTAGGTAATTTCTATTGTTCCATCATCAAATTCATGATTCTTTCCCCTATCATCTCTAATCTACTACTGAGTTGGTCCAGTGAGAGTTTCTTTCATTTTTCTCATATTTACCTTTTTGTCAAGTTCCATAGTTTTGATTTGTTTTTTAAAAAACTTACATTCCAGTTTTGCTGAGATTTGCTATTTTTTTCACTTACTATATACAAAAGTTCATAATTGCTCATTGAAGCAAATTTATGATTGCTACTTTCTTTTTCATTTTTTTTAATTTTTAAGAAGTTATTTATTTGTTTTGAGAAAGGGGGAGAGCAGGAGCTTGGGACAGGCAGAGAGAGAGAAAGGGAGAGAGAGAATCCCAAGCATGCTCCACACTGTCAGTGCAGAGCCCAATGTGGGGCTTGATCCCATGAACTGTGAGATCATGACCTGAGTCAAAATCAAGAGTCAATCACTTAACTGACCCAAGCGCCCCATGATTGCTACTTCTAAAACCTGCCAAATAATTCCAGTATCTGAGTTTGATATCAATGTAGGCATCTACTGATTGTTTTTTCTCATTCAAGCTGTGATTGTTTTGGTTCATGGAGTGATTTTTGATTTTTGATTGCTTTCTGGAGGTCTAAGAGATGTCGTGAGATCCTGGACCTATTTCAACTTTTTCAGCTAGTGGTCACCCGATTTTAGCTGTAGCCCACAGGTCTGGGTGTGATGAACCCATACATGGATGTTCATCTTCCTACTGGGCCCCACTGACCCATTCCCCGAAAAAACAGCATAGTATTGCATTACCTTGTTGCCGTTGAATGGGCACAGAAACTCGGCTCCCTTGTGATCCCCACAAATACTACCCTATCGGGGAAAACAGAGTGCCACTAGCACTACATCATACCCCCTCATACTGGCTCATTGCTGATAGGGTGGAGGACAGTGCAGGTGGAGTGTTGTGCCTCTGGGCCTCACTGACACTGGGAGAGATAAAGAAGCAGGATGCTGATTGGCACCAACTTGCACTGTCTGATTCTTCCTTGTTGCTGCTTTGTGGGTGAAAGTTCAGCTCTTTGCTTGGACTCACCAAGAACAATCTGGTGGGGTAATCACAGAAGTATCTGTTTATGCCAAAGGGCAGGGGTAGAAATTTGGGTCTGTGTTCAATCCCCCTGATGCCAGGGGACCAGAGGGGAGAGTTTTTCCATTGGTACTTAGATGGAGCAAAGCAGATATTGTCAACAAGTTGACCAATCTACCTGGCTACTCATTTCCTTCTCCTTTGGCTAGATGGAGCAGGCTTTTATTAGGTTCTTTTTTGCCTGAATGTTTTGATGGTTCCAGGTTGAAAGCTCTGGTGCCTCATCCTGGCTATTTGGCAAGACAAAAAGAACCACCAGGGAGCTCACTGTCTTTTCATTCCTCAATCCCATGGTCCTTAGTCAGTCCATCTTTTTCTTTCCATATACAGGCTTCCTGTTTTTACTTGTTACATTATGTTCAAGTTTTTAGGTTCTTGGGGCGGCTGGGGGGTGGGGGGAGGACTAGAGAAGATGTTATTTTATTTCAGCCCAAACTGGAAGTTTCTTAAAATTATTATTTTAATACATTCCTTTGTTATTTTATTATTATATTTTCCCATTAGGAAACTTAGTGAAATTGTAGAATTAAGAACCAAGGAAAGTGGTTTTATTGTGACCTAGCCCCAGATTTCTGATTCTAGATAAGGCCTACATAACACAATGATTTCTAAAAAGGAAATGAGTTAAAAAAAAAAAAACTTGCTTCATTTCTAACTCGCTTAATTTCACATTCATTATGTAATGTACTTTAGTAATTATATATTTTTTACTGAATACATACGTGTCTTACTTTATACATTATATGCCAAGCACTGTGTTGTCCCAAAGCCTATGGGGGAAAAAGAATTAATAAAACAAAAAAACTGAAATATAAAAATAAATAATATAATTAAACAATGAATTAATACATCAAAAGAAAATTGTGCTAAGATCTTAAGTGTTCTCAAAATGAAATAAAAATGAAAAGAATGTCATGCCAATAAGTAGGAAAAATAGGTTGCTAAGTAGTTGAGACAAACTTTCAAATTGGTCAACTTCTCATTGATATGTATAAGGAAACAATTTAATTTACCAGTCATATATTTTCAAAGTTGCTTCTATTATAATAATTAAAGTAGGCTGCGTCAGAAAAGCAGTGTGGAAAGTAGAGTTGCCAGTTACTCAACTACTATGCTGAGTGAGGGGATATGACCCCATATCATGTCTTTTGTCAATTGTAGGATTGCAAATTTCCTACGCTCTGTGACAATTCTCACCTCCTATGAAGAATCAAATGGCATTCCCTTTTTCGTGTTCCTAGAAAAGGATTTCACTCCCTATCTATTTATCTATACATATATCTCTTATAAAAGTTGATTTATTTAATAATATGAATGGTTTGACACATAAGCAGGCAGGGATCAAGATTTTCATTGTAGACATTAAAGATACCCTGAGACTTTTAGATCCAAAGCTTTACACCAAGCAGTGCTTGATGTCACTTCCAGTGACATCTTTCTGAATGGGTTTGGAACTGCTGAACTAGTAAGTAGAGGTAGCTATAGCTAAGGAGCAACAGGGAAATAAGGGCTAACTATATATCCATGAATTATATCCTCAAGGAATAGTTATGTGCTAACTCTCTCTATATACATGTATGTTTACATATGAAGTTACATATATCGATATCTATCTGCATATCTTTCTATCCATTTAGGTAGATATAGATAGATAGATAGATCACCAATACATATATGGTGGCATTGTATATATTTTATATAATCATATAGGAGATGTCAGTATCTATGGGCAGCTAGAGTATCCATAAGCAGCTTTTTATTTTTTAAAGAATGTGTGTTTTGGCCAGTTTAAATTGGCAAACCATTAGTTGTTAATGTTTTTAAAAAGGGAAATAAACTAGAAATTTTATTTAGCAAATTAACTCTTTAGTAGCAGAAGGATTTTATACTGCATAATAATGAGACTAAGTTTGTGCTAGGAATCAGCAATGTGAGTATTAATTCTTTCATTACCTCTCATGACTGTAGGCAAGTTAGAAAATCTCCCAGAGTGTCACATTTCTCATTTGGAAATGGTTTTTATGGATATGTGATGGAATATATTATTTCTACAATCCTTTCTAACATTCAAGTTTTTCAAAATACAGACTTTAAAATTTGCATGTTAATTCTTTAGAGATACTAGAAATGAAATATTACTCAAATAGGTCAAAAAACAGGTAAATTTCGTATTTAGGATTAGGAAGAATGACTGTTTAACACTTTCTCACCTAGTATACATTTTTTTTCTTGGAGTCACTAAGATTTATAATAATTTTCTTCCTTGGTCCTAGCCTTCTATGACTGCCGCAGCTGTGCCTTCTGAGCCCTCTCCACTGTGGTGGGGGGCCTGCTGTTTTGCTTTAGGAGGCCTCAGATAGGCTCTGGCTAATACTTAAGACCTATCTCTCAAACTTGAACCTTATCTCTCTAATGAATGCCTGTTCGCCCTCAGAGCCAAATGCCCAGGGAGAACCAAAGCTCTTGATCCTTGCTTTATGAACATCTACTTATTGGATCTCAGGGTCAGAAGCTCTGTGATGTAGTCACTCTGGTATTGTACTCTCTCCAGGAATCTAGGGTTCAAACAGCTCCTGTAGCCACTAGCTGCTATGGTGATAGATGGCCTCAAGCTGGTTTGACTGTTCCAGACTTGAGGTATGTGATTTCCTGTAAGTCTGGACTTGCTTCTTCACTTCTCTAAAGCCACAGTGTTCCTTCCTCTCTCTAGGAAGCCCATCTTTAATGAAGTGCTTTCCCAACACCTTGGCTACCATGATCTCTAGGCCTCTTTATGCTAGTCACAGGCAAGGCCAGAGAGAACCCTGTATTTTTAGTGCCCTTCAGCAGCACCTATTCTAGTCTCGCATCTTCTTTTAATAAGAACAGAAAATGCATATAAAAGCCATGCATTATCCTCTTATTACACCATCAACTATTGGTACTGATGCTGCAGTATTTTTCTCCCAATCAGGACAGGCATTGACCTCCATTCATATGATAATCAGATGCTATTGATTGCCCTGTGAAAGGAATCTGAATGTATAGCTTATCCTGAAAGGCTTTTCAACTCTTATGTAAAAGTAGAATTTTAAGGAAATTCAAGGAAATAGTTAGATAATAGCCCTATAGAAAGAGAGATACATGAACATTAGCTATAGGTTAAGGTAAGAGAGATGAAGATTGGTAGTTTTCTACTCTAGAGGTACTAGTTTTAATTTATCCTAGTCAGGATATGACCACTAACTGAATCAAATTTTTTTGTCTGTTTATTCTTAAAATTTGGAAAATGTTACATTTAAATGTTATATTGGTGTTTTGAGTTCATTTTTAATGCAAAGCTACCACTTTATATCTAATTGGTTAAATAAATTATATGCAAAAATAAATACATATTGTAGAAATGAAGGACCTAACAATTGTTTCTGGTCCAGGAAAATGTCTGTTATCACTCACAAATACAAAACAAAGCTGAGATGAACTGTAATACAGAGCACAATGGAGAATATAGCACTGGGCAGTCCTGAGACTTCTCAAAAGAATCGGGGAATAAGCCATTCACCATGAAGTCTAATAGTGAAGACTAATAGTGATTCAAGGCACCTAAGAATCACCTGGTATTTTGAACAGTCCATGACTACCAGTGAATGAACATCAAATATCAATAATGAGTATCTAAATGCCAAAATGCTGTAGATGTTGGTACTTGAACAGTCAGGTTCAGAGAGATAGCAGGACAGGTGAATATATGGAATTAAACTCAGTCTTGATTAATATGCTTCTGAATTATGTGTGCTAAATTTTATTTAATGTGTTTCTAAGTTCATATTCATGGGTGAAATTGGTCTAGAGTTATTTTATGTACTATTTATTTATTTATTTATTTGGGGCTAGTGGGGGACTATGTAGCAAATGGAGTGCACCTTTTATCACTGTTTGGTGTTAATATTTGGTCACCTTCATAAAAAATTTGGAAATTCTCTTCTTTTTTCTATGCTCCAGAGAATTTTAAATAGCTTTGAAATCAACTGTTTCTTAACGAATTACTCTAGAAAACAGTCCAGTTTTTGCGCATAGCTGTTTGACAAATCTATTCCTCTGATGACTCGGATTATCTATCTGTTCTGTGATTGGTGGTGGTGTTACAAGATGTTTTACTTCAGTACCCCGGGTTCATTGTCTAGCTGCTTTGAAGACTCAAGAGGTGGACACAAATTGAGCAGCAGGCAAAGTCTATTAAAGTATAAGATCAGAAAGGAAGAATAGTATGAAAGTTCTCTTTATAGAGGGGGGACATTTGAAAGTGAATGCCTGTGACTATAGGCAAAGAACCTTGTTTTATAAAGGTTGGTCATCCCTCCCTTCCCTTCCCCCCTTGTTTTTTTTTTTTCAGGTCCTACCCTTATTAGCTGGATAGCTCTAGCTGAGTTGTCCATTCTTGATTGGCTCAATTCCATTGTATGAGGGGTGGTCTATGGCCATATCATTGCTTGTGGGTCATACATTTTATGGTCTACTACTTATTTTCAGTTAGGTCTTTTGTCCAATTCCTGAGGGAAACCTGAGGTGGAGTAGGTGGTGTCTATTACATTCTTAAGAAGAACCTTATGCTTGAAGGGGTTTGCTATGGTCAGACACTCCCAGGATTGTTCCAAAATGTCTGTTTTTCCGCACCTTGGGACTTCAAGTCCTAATCTTTCCCCTCTGCCTATTTTATCCTATTTTTTCCCTATCATAGAGGCAGTTTATATTTTCCTAGAAAAAAAAATTACCTGTCACTCAGGCATAGAATGGAGAAAATTAACCTCCCATGACTTACTTAACATGCTTATGTGAGAAATAAGTCCATTGACCCAAAGGAGGGACACGGAGACTCGGAGAACAGTGAAGCGAGGCTTTAATCAATGTTCTTGCAATAACAGGTGTCTGATGGACAGGCACACTTGGGGCAGCCACAGCAAACAGTTGCTCTCCTTGAATGTAAGTCCTTCCCCTGGTTCATCATTGGCTGAGTACTACAGAGGTATAAGGCAAAAAGTAGTCTGATGGGAACAAATATACATTCCCTGAGGTGACTCAGACACTTTCAGTACCTCTTCCCTGCTCTTTGGAGCATGCTCATTGCAAAGCCCACAAAAATAAGCCCACAAAATGGAGAAGAGAAGAAGAACCAGGAAGTGAAATGGCTAAGGGTTTGGGAATCCATTGTGTATGTGTGTGGGGGGGGGGGGGTGTACATATTTCCAATCGGTTGTAAACCTGTTGTTAATTAGCACAGCTTTTATTCAGTATTTCTGAAGATTAATCATCTCCCTTACTCCTCACATCTGTATCTGTGATTATTTCTGTTATCAGTGTGTATACACATATTTGTGTGATACTGATTTTCACTTGTTTAGCTTAAAAAATAATTTATAAATATTATTGTCTAGTTGTTTTCCCCCAAAATAGATCTCGATTTATAAGGTCTACTAATTTATTTATCATTTATTTATTTCAGTACACATATATTGTTTCTTTTCAGTTTTTCCTATGTTAATTTTGTAATTTCAAATTTATTGAGTTGGATAATTACCTCGCCTATTTTCACTCTTCTTTCAATTAATATGAATATCTTAGACTATGAATTTTCTTCCTAAAAAGCTTTGTAAGTTTAGAGAGGGAGATTTTAATTGTTTCCCATGTGCTATTTACACATACACATGCACTCATGATTGTTACACATACTATTTGTATATATGATATATAGTAAATATGACATATTTTATAATATATCATATATAAATATATATACATATATATAAAATATCAAAATAAGCAAAAATATTCACAAACACTTCTCCAAAGAAGATACGTTATTAGGTAATGTAATATTGTGATTTATAATAAGAAATATATGTTTGTTTTTACTCCCAGTTTCTGGCACAGAGCTCCTGAAATCCTTGGTATTTCCTAAGTGAGGAGAGCAATAAAAGTGTCTTTTGTTATGTTAATTAGGTGACTTTTGGAAAGCCAGTAGGTAACCTGAGAATGGAGATTGGTTGCCTGGGGAACCAACCATGTGATTAGTGGGTTGGACTTTCAGGCCCATCCCCCACACCCACCTCCCAGGAGAAGAGAGGGGTTGGAAATTGAGTTCAATCAATTTAATCAGCCTTGAGTATGTACTGAAGCTGCTATAAAAACCCAAAAGAATGAGGTGTGAAAGCTTCCAGGTTGGTTAATATGTAGGGATGTGGAGAGAGCGGGGCACCCAGAGAACATAGAAGCTCCTCACCCCGTAGCCGGAGTACAGGAGCACCTGGTTGCAGGGGTCCCTAACAGACCAGATTTAACCACTCAGCACTGATGAAATCCAAAGGCAGAGAAATGACTGGTTGTAAAACAAGAATGCAATTTATTTCAGTGAGGCCAACACTAGGAAGACAGCAGACTACCATCTTCAAAGACTGTCTCCAAAATGCTGAATATACTACCAAGTTTATATAAGGAAAATGTGGGGCACAGGTGGGTGGGGATGTACAGATAGTAAAGGTGAAATCAATCAATCACAGTGGTGGTCAGTCAAGGGCAGATCTTGCTGGCTCAGGGAAGTCCTTATTGCTTGAAGGGGTAGTTTTGGTTCCCATCAGGGGATGCTTTGTCCTCAGGGTCTTCCACCCGAGCCAAAAGACAAGCTGGAAAGTAGAACCCACCTAGAAAGTTTGAGGTAAGAATGGAGGCAGCCGAAGTTATCTTTCAACCTTTTTTCTGTAACTTGCCCTATGTGTCTCTTCCATCTGGCTGTTTGTAAGTTATATCCTTTCATAAACCAGTAATATAGTGAGTAAAATGTTTCTGTGAGTTCTCTGAGCAGCTCTAGCAAATTAACAGAACCTGAGGAAAGGATCGTGGGAATGTTCTATCTATACCTGCTTGGTCAGAAGCAAAGGTGACAACCTGGAGTTGCATTTTATCTCTGAAGTGGGGGCAGGGGGCTGTCTTGAAGGACTGAACCATTAACCTATGGCATCTGATGCTATCTCCAGGTAGATAATGTCAGGATTAATTGCTTGGTGGTGTTGAACAAAAACACACATCAGAACTAGTAAGTACATGACAAGATGATAAGTAGAGAAATGTAAATTAAAACTCCAATGAGATACTATTTCATACTAACTAGATATACTTTAGGAAATAGAACTTATAATAACAAACATGGGTGACAATGTAGAGGGAGAAAACATTTTATACATTTCTGGGAGAATGTAAGATAGTACGGTCACTTTGGAAACAGTGTAGCAGTTTCTCAAAAAGTTAAACATAAATTACTATAGGACCCAGCATTCCTAGGATATTTGAAATCGTAAGTCCACACAAAGACTTGCTTGTGAATATTCACAGCACCATTATTCATAGTAGTCAGAAAGTGAAAACAACCTAAATGTCCATCAATTGATAAATAAATAGATGCAATGTAGCATATCTATATAATAGAATACCACTCAGCAATAAAAAGGAAGCAACTACTAGTCATGCTACATCATGGATTAACTTCAGAAAACATTGTAAGTATAAGAAACTAGACAGAAGAGGTTATGTGTTGTATGGTCCCATTTATATAAAACGTCTAACAAAGATATTTTTAGAGAGATAAAAAGTAGATTCATGGATACCTGGGCATGGAGATAGAAATAGGATGGGAATGAGTTTGGATTATAAATGGATATTAGGAATCTTTTCTGGGGGTTATAAAAATGTTCTAAAACTAATTTATGGTGGTTCTTACTAAAAAGCATTGAATTGTATACTTGAAATGGGTCAATTTTATGGTATTTAATATACATATATATGTAGATATATGTATGTATACACACACACAGTTTTTTGGTTTGCGCATTATTACTTTTTAAATTTTCTTACATAATTTGTGTTTTCTTAAATTGAATCAAAGGGTATAGGCCTCATTAATTTGCCTTTTCAAAGCTGATTTAAATGTTTTATAATATTATGCATGACCAAATTTTGGCATTTTTAAAAATAATACTTTTTATTATCAGTGTACAAAAACTTAAAAATTATACTACATATTGACCATATTAGATTGTTTACATGTTTATTTTTGTTTTATCTATTAATTTCATATAAGAGAAAAATATTAAGTTTTTCTGTTACAAACGTGTTTCTGTCTTTTTTCCTTGGATTTCTTGATGATTTAGCTCTAAGACTACATTATTTAGTGAATAAATATTCTCTTTGATCTTCATTATAAATTATATTGTTATTCTTTTCATTTAATTATTTTTTCCCTAAATTTAAGTTTTTCTGATTTAAAATTACTAACCTACCTTTTGGTTTTTGTTCATTTGCCTGTTCCTGGAATGACTATATCTTTTCTATATGTTGGCTTTTCTGGGTTATTTTATCATATGTGTATTTTATGTGTAATATATTATTAGGTTTTGTTCTTGCTACTAATAGAAACTCTTTTATTTTACATGGTTGAGTAAGCCCATTTACATTTATTTAAATAATATATATGCTTGGTTAATTATGTCATTTATTTTTTCCCACGGCTTCCTTTTAATCTTTCACAACATAAGCATTATTTATTTCTTTTATGGAAGTTTGTGTTGTTTTCCTGATAATTTGGAATGTTAATACATTTACTAGCAGTTTTCTTTATGGTATTATTTCTGGCAGTATATTTAGTTATCTAAATCTTCAGACAGGCTCAGTAGATTTCCTCTCCTACTTATGCCCCAACCACTGCTTAATTTTGGTCAATCAGAAAAGACTAGGTTATGCTGCCTTATAAATACAACATGGCAGTGCCTTGTCACAGAAAAGTTTATTTCTTGTTCAAAGTGCCCTACAATCTGGGCATTTCCCCAGCAGCTCTTCTGTGTAGCAGCTCAGAATCCCAGGCTGCTTCTGTGGCACTCACCTCTCAACACAAATGTTTCAGGGTCCACTCTGGAAAATGGGAGCATGTAAGAGCCTGCATTGGGAATTCAATATGTCAGCCTGGAAGTGACAGCAGTCCTTTCTGTTCACAGCCCTTGGACCATAAACTTAGTCTTAGGAAGGAGAGACCATTTCTTGTAAATGCCAAGAAGTGAGCAAGATATTAGTAAATGCTTGAAATGCCTACTAGATGATTTCAACGATATTATTTTATTTATTTTCAACTATTTTATTTTATGTCTCTATATGGTCATTCTCATATTGATACTTTCATCATTTTGCTACTTGATCATTAAATGATCAATGATTATAACCTGTGAGAAAACTAGATTATTTTACCTTCTGCTTTCTGTCCCCTCCAAGTCTTATCTTTGTGATTTATATGATTTCTACATATTCAGAGTTTATAAATTCCTCACTGTCTTTCAAAATGCAAGGTCTAAGTTTAAATCCCACAACTTCTTCACAGACATATTTAATACTTATAATACATGACTTGGTATTACTATTTTGCTCTTCCAGTATAGAAGTACAATTACAACACAGTGAAATTGATTAGATTCTAATCCTATTGGGATTAGTTTTTTGACTTTATTGTCACTCTCGGTCTTATTTCCATAATCATATTGTAATCTCTTCATGGTGGGAAGAGAAGTGACTTATTTTTCTATAGCATTTAAGAAATAGTGAGGCACAAAAAGTTATTTTCCAGAATTTTTCTTTTTTTAAATTAGCAACATGTTCCATTCTGCATTTCCTTTCAGAAGGAGTTCCTGAATTTCTGGAGCATTATAGATAAGTGGAACTGTTACACAGATATGGTAAATGAAGGAGAATATGATTTCAAATTTAATTAGAATGTATCTTACTATCCCTATATAGAATTGAAACGAGAATTGGAATGCAAAATAATACATCTTAAATTAATTCTTACTAAATTTCACTTTCTTTTTACTTTGACTTTTCAAGTATACTATTCAAGTTGAAAACTTGTTGAAATAAATACATAGGATTAAATGGTAGGAACGTGTTAGGTTGGATCAGAACAATAGTGCATAAGTCACATGATAGGAAAATTTTCCTTACTAAGAGAATAGAGAGAAAAAAGTTATTCTAGGGATCCCTTTAACTATTAACATTATATATCTTCATTATATAGGTATTGTGTCTGCATATATGCATATGTATATGTATAAGCACAAATATAAAGAAAGAGATTCTAAAAGTAAATGAGACATATCCATTCAAGTTAGTATTTTAAAAATATTAAATGTTGCTTATGTACATTATTAGACTTTCAAATTTAATACACAGAGTTGTAATTTCCAATATTATACTATCAGGCAACATAAATTTACTAAAAATATTTACATATCAAGTACCAAACATATAAACAGAATACAAAGGACATTAAAATTTATTCAACAATGTCCAATGAAACTTTGGAAGTTAAAAATAAAATTTATGACTATTGTAATAATGACCCTGGAAAGTTTAGAAATGCTTACAAATGCTAATAATACTAACAAATATTGCTTATATTATTACAACACAATCTACAAAGTTACCTATAAAAATATGATTTCAAAGCCTTATACTGCCATTTATTTCAGTGATGAATAACATTTTTTCATAAGTAAATGAGAGATCATCATAGGGCTTAAATTTTATATGTGTATATATATACATATATATATATATATAATGTTTATTTATTTTTGAGAGAGAGAAACAGAGCATGAGCAGGGGTGGGACAGAGAGAGAGAAGGGAAACACAGAATCTGAAGCAGGCTCCAGGCTCTGAGCTGTCAGCACAGAGCCCAGCGCAGAGCTGGAACCCATGAACCACATGATCATGACCTGAGTTGAAGTCGGACACTTAACTGACTGAGTGACCCAGGCACCCAAATAGGGCTTAAGTTTTAATAAAACTTTTATTGAAAACTTATATAAAGAGAACAGGATCTATTTTATCAGTGAACAAAGTGATTTTGACAAAATTTTAGAAGCTGAAAGGAGCATCACAGTCAATTCCATAGATGGGATTTAAAACATATTAGACACAGTCAAAGAAAATATTTGTGGACTAGAAAATAATGGACAGAAGCACAGAGGGGCAAAATAATGGAAAATAGGTGAAAAATAAGCTAGAGTCCCAGTGAAAATGTCTAACATACATGTATTTGGAATCTTAGAATGAAAAAAGATACAGAAAAGACAGAAACTTTATGGAAATAAATAATGTCTAGAAACTTGCAACACTGTTTATGATGTCAACCTACATGGTTAAGAATCTCTATAACATTAAAATAGGATAAATAAATATAACTTTAACATATTCAAAATTCTTTTCTTACATTACACACAAAAATAAATTCAGAATGGATAAAGACCTAAATGTGAGACAGGAAGCCATCGAAATCCTTGAGGAGAACACAGGCAGTAACTACTTTGACCTCCATCATATCCATTCCTTAGTAGACACACCTCTAATAAGATGTGAAAAGGAAAAAAAAGGCAAGGGAAACAAAAGCAAAAATGAACTATTGAGACTCCATCAAGATAACTTCTGCACAGTGAAAGGGTGAATCAACAACACTAAAAGGCAGCCTACAGAATGGGAGTAGGTATTTCAAATGACATATCTGATAAAGGGTTAGTATCCCAAATCTATCAAGAACTTCTCAAACTCAACACCCAAAAAACAAATAATCCAGTTAATTTCTGGGCAGAAGACATGAATAGATACTTTTCCAAAGAAGACATCTAGGTGGCCAACAGATACATGAAAAGACGCTTAACATCACTCATTGTCAGGGAAACATCAAAACCACGATGAGATACTATTTCACACCTGTCAGAATAGCTAAAATTAACAACACAGGAGACAACAGATGTTGGCCAGGATGCAGAGAAAGGGAGCCCTCTTACACTGTTGGTAGGAATGCAAACTAGTTTAGCTACTCTGAAAAACCGTATGGTGGTTCCTCAAACAGTTAAAAATAGAACCACCTTACAATCCAGCAATTGCACTACTAAGTATTTGCCCAAAGAATACGAAAATACTGATTTGAAGGAATACATGCACCCTGATGTTTATAGCAGCATTATTAATGATAGCCAAATTATAGAAAGAGCACAAATGTCCCTCGACTAATGAATGGATAAAGAAGTTTTGGTGTATACATATACAATGGTATATTACTCAGCCACCAAAAAGAATGAAATTTTGCCATCTGTAATGACATGGATGGAGCTGGAATGTGTTATGGTAAGCAAAATAAGTCAGTCAGAGAAAGAGAAAAACCATATGATTTCACTCATATGCGGAATTTAAGAAACAAAACAGATGGACATAGGGGGTGGAAAAAAAAGAAAGGCAAACCATAAAGCTGACTCTTAACTATAGAGAACAAACTGAGGGGTGCTAGAGGGGAGATGGTTGGGAGATGGGTTAAGTAGATAATTAGTATTAAGAAGGGCACTTGTGATGAGTACTGGGTGTTATATACAAGTGATGAATCACTAAATTCTACTCCTGAAAACAATATTACATTATATGTTAACTAACTAGAATTTAAATTAAAATTTGAAAAAAATTCTATAAATATATCAAATAGAAAATGTTAAAACAACTAAAAGAATTAAAAAAAGCATTAACTTTAAAGAAGAAAAATAAGAATAAATGTTGATATGTTAACAAAATTGATAAAAGACCAACGACCTGTGGAATAACATCAGTAAAGTTTTCCCCCATTTTCCTCACTATGAATCAGCTTTCTATAATGTCTAAAATGTAAACTCATAAACTTGCACTGATTGGCCCTTCAATTAAGCACATTTTGTTACTTAATTAAATTTAGGACCATGATTCAGACATTGTCACAATAGCAATTTTTGAAACTATTTTTATTCTCTTTAATTTCAGATATTGTCTTAGGTTCATAGACCAAATATGACGTTTCTCATATTCTAAAGTATAAACCCACATAATTAAACTACCTTGTAAGTTGACATTTTAAATTATACACTGTATTGTATCTTCTCTGTACTATTGTTTTAACCCTTCTTCTCTTGGAAAGAGTTAAGTGTTCTTTCATTTAGGTATCCATCTAGTATAGTACAGGTTTTATGTTTTAATGTTGATTTCCTTATTCTGAAACTTTTTAATCATGCTTTTTCTAATAATCTGGAAGCTCTTTGAGAACACAAATATTTCTTCATCTGTTCGTCATCTAACAAAATGCCCCATACAGAGTAAGTGTTCAATAAATGTATTATTTATAAACAAATGAATAAAGAAGTGTTAATCCAAGGGCGCCTGGGTGGCTCAGTCGGTTGAGCATCTGACTTCTGCTCAGGTCATGATCTTGCATGTGGTTTGTGGGTTCAAGTCCTTAGTTGGGCTCTGTGCTGACAGCTCAGAGCCTGGAAACTGCTTCAGATTCTGTGTCTCCCTCTCTCTCTGCCTCTCCCACATTCACGTTGTTTTTCTCTCTCTCTCTCAAAACTAAATAAACATTTAAAAAATTTTTTAAAAAGAAATGTTAATACAATCACTATTTATTTTACACTTTTTTAAGATTCAAATGCTTGTGACCAATTCCCAATCCGTATGCAGTGAGAGATTCAATCTTCTTCCCAATATATCTGACCAAGATTCCATGGGAGGGAATGCTTTTCATTATGGAGCAGATCAAAGTTCATCTAATAAAGTAATACATGGAGAATGTCATGTGAAATGAGTAAATAAAAGGACATGAATATTCTGAAGGAGAAATTCCATCATCTTTTCATAAACTGCTGCTGATATATTGTAACATTGTGAGGACCAATACTATATATCAATTTAGAAAGAAAAGACATTAGTAGTAGGCCTGGTCTCACTTTTAAGCAAAACAATTAAAAAGCAAGCTTCCCAATTTGATGATTTGCCAACCCTCATTATTCTGTTCATCCAGAATGTCCCCACCTCCTACATAATGCATCATGGAGAAAGTTACTTAAATGAGAATACAATGAAAAACGAAATTTATTAAAACTAAAATCTCAGCATCTAATACCAAGATCCCTTCCTAAAAGTTTGAGAACACAGGAAACTAAGGGAATTATCATAAGCACCACAGTAACTGCCACTTACATACATGGCAGTTTTATTTTTGGCCTTAGCCTTGTTGTGTCATTGACTCGCAGAGGCTTTCTGCAGCAACCATTAGGGCTGATGTCAGGGGTAATGGCCTCTTGTAGCAATGGCTTTCTTAGCAGCAGCACCAATCAAATGATCCCCAGTGTCTCCTGATTTTTCCAACAGTTCTTGGATGTCCGATCCAGAAGAAGGCTCAGGGTCAGACACAAACAGCCATGTAAACAGAGCACTTATGGGAGCTTCTCAGAGGAAAGTTCAAGTGCAGGTTTATACAGCTGGACAGCTCTTTTGAGGAACTTAGAGTTCCATGAGAAAATTAAACTCTAAGGTACGATACTGTCACAATTCTACCCCTCTGCCACTTTCTTCTGTACCATGGGGGTAGGAAATATTTGTCTGTTTTTCTCTTCTCTTCTTTCTCTTGTCTTCTCTTGTTTCTTTTCTTTTCTTTTCTTCTCTTTTCTTTTCTTTTCTGGGGGCAGGCTTACAGTAAGCATAGATGCTTCATGGCTTTAGTATCTGAGGTAGTATGATCTTTGTTTCATAACTGTGTGACCTAGGACCTCCCAAGCAAAAGAAGGTAATGATATTTCACCTGAAAAAAACTCTCATGAGGGGCACCTGGGTGGCTCAGTTGCTTAAGCATCTTACTTCAGCTCAGGTCATGATCTCGTGGTCTGTGATTTTGAGCCCCTCGTCAGGCTCTGTGCTGACAGCTCAGAGCCTGGAGCCTCCTTCAGATTCTGTGTGTGTGTGTGTGTGTGTGTGTGTGTGTGTCTCCCTGTGTCCCTCCCCCGTTTATGCTTTCTCTCTCTCAAAAGTAAGTAAACATTAACAACATTTTTTTTAATTGTCATGAAAATAAAATAAAGCAACTCATTCAAGTGCTGAAAATATTTCCCACAAATAGCAAGCCCTCCATAAATATCACCTATCATTAAAAAAAAAAACGAAAGATCAATAAAAATTCAGAAGTAAACGAAAGAATTTTTTTATCAACATATTTTTTTCTATTAGAGAAAATATACAAAAAAAACCCAAAAAACAACAAAAAAAACCTCCCAACACCCGAGTCTTAAACATTTAAAAAATACAGAATATGATGAGTATATCACGATTACTTGAAAATATGTGGTGTTCTAAAATTAAGAAATGTATAAATAAATTAACAATTTTTGCCAAAAGATGATCTTAGATGGCAAAATATGGCACCTGACACACAAAGATTAGGGGTTAAACAGATAGTTGAATATTTTTAAGAGCTAAATAAATAAAATTAACCCTCTTTTATAAGGGCCTATAATTCAAAGGGAAACAAGTATAGTTTTTAAAATGTGAGTACTAATTTGTGAATTTGAGTAATTCTCTTTTTAGGTGTTCTGTTTTGTTTTGCTTTGTTTTGTTTTGTTTTAATGCAGCCCCAAAAGAATAAGAAGAGACTTTAGGGGAGGGCCCCGTCACAAAGCTCTGAAGGCCTCACTTCTTCATCTTGACACAAACATGGCACTGACAGACCAAGACAAACAGTGGCCCCTCTCAAGGAGGGCACTAAGCAGCCCCTGTGGCCAGTGGTTGCCTGGTTTAGGGCCCCAACTCATAGACATGGCTGGTGGTCACAGCTCAGCTCTTGCCCCCAACCAGTGCTAGGTGGCCATCTTCAGGCAGACCTCAGGAGGCTGGCAGAGGGTCCCCACCACTCCTACTCATCCCAAAAGGATTGTGAATGTAAGACACTTCCTCCTTGTAATTTCTCAAACCAGTGTCCCCTAGTCAGCCTTTGGACTATGATTGTTGTGGATTTGCTTGAAGCGTTTATAAGATTACCCATTCTTGGGGCACCTAGGTAGCTTAGTCGGTTAAGTGCCTGACTTGGGCTCAGGTCATGATTTTGTGGTCCGTGGGTTCGAGCCCCAAGTCAGGCTCTGTGCTAACAGCTCAGAGCCTGGAGCCTGCTTTGGATTCTGTGTCTCCCTCTCTGCCCCTCCCCCACTCACATTCTGTCTCTGTCTCTCAAAAATAAATAAATGCTAAATAAATAAAGGAAGCCTTTCTCCCATCTGTCCTATATTTCTTTAAAAAAATAAAAAAAAAGATTGCCCATTCTTTCACGCATACACAGAGAAAAGAAACATCTCCTAATCTCCAGCTCACCCCTTTAAGAGTAGTTCAAAACTGATCAGCTGGTCTGAGAATGATTGATAATGGACTAGTTGGGACAGGATAGCCACTCCATTCTCATTTATGAAGAGACTATCATGTCTAAGTTTGCAAAAATAGGACATGATAGAGCCTAGATGCGAAGGAGACCATTCAGGTAGATAGTCTTTGCTATTAGGTTTTATACTGTTTTGCTTCTCTCAGGAGGTGAGGCCTAACCATGCTGTCATAAAATATTAAAGGGATGGTAGAAACAAAATGATTTATAAACAAAAAGCTATAGAGGTTTCCATTCTGAGGGAGAACAGTATCTATAAATAAAAATTTATAGAAGTCTAATTATAAAATAGTGTTTTTTAGATCTTCCTTTTAGGGGTGAATTATTTCAAAGTTTCAACATAGGAATTCTTTTCTACTCCATTGATAATCTGCTTCTATTTCTTATATTTACTTAAAATATATGATCACTTATGCAATATTATCAAATAAGTTTCTGATCAATATTTGTGATTATAGGCTACTTATCTCTTCACCTTCATAAAGTATGTTATCTATATCATGTCATATAAATTTGGGATCCTGATTTAGTTCATAATTAGTGGACAACTGTCAACTGAATGTGTTCAACCTGACAAATATGGTCAGCCAGCATTGAGACTGGCTCAATATGTCACATCATCTGGGTTAATATTCTGAGGAAAAATGGTGAATTTACCTATATGGAACAGTTATCATATGTCTGGATCTCTGCTTTTACATAATTTATCTCCCATTTCTGAAATATTTTGCAGAAATATTGACAACACAATCTTAAAATGACAATTACATTTCCCCATTCTTCAGTATTCTCAGTACAAAATTTTGGGTTTTTGTTATTGTTCCAGAGTGACTTTGGAGACTATGTGTTTCATCCCATAAGATGAAATGAACCTGTATCTACAAGTCTCTGTCTCTGGAGGAAAGCCCTAGGCCAGGAACACATGTATCTGACTCTCCATGAGAGAAAAATACTTATGTGATAATAAGCTACTGAAGTTTTAGGGTTTGTTTATTGCCCCATTTCACAATATCAAATATTTTTATTGAGATATACTTGATATATAACACATTAGTTTTAGATGTATAACACAATGATTTGATATTTGTACATATTGTGAAATTATCACCACAATGTCTTGTTAAAATTCATCATTACATAGCCTTAACGCTTTTTTCTTATGATGACAACTTTTAAGATCTATTTCTCTTAGCAACGTTCAAATATACAGCACAGTATTATTAACTATAGTCACCATGCTGTACATGACATCCACAGGCCTTACTGATTTTATAACTGGAAAGTTGTACTTTTTGACTCCCTTCTCTCATTTTGCCTGCCTCCCACACTCTGCCTCTGGCAACCACCAATCTGTTCTCTATATCTATGATTTTCTTTCTAATTTGTTTTGTTTTGTTTTGTTTTCTTAGGTTACACATATATGCGAGATTGTATGGTATTTGTCTTTCTTTGTCTTAGTTATTTCACTTGGCATAATGCCCTCACATTTCATCTATATTGTCCCAAATGACAAGATTTCTTTCTTTATTATGGGTGAATATATATTATATACCTCACGTTTTCTTTATCCATTCATCCATCAGTGAACATTTAGGTTGCTTCCAAATCTTGGCTATTGTAAATAATGTTGAAATGAACATGGGTGCATATATCTTTTTGAGTTACTGTTTTCATTTCCTTTGGATAAAAAACCAGAAGCAGAATTGCTGGATCATATAATATTTCTATTTTTAAATTTCTTGAGGAACCTCCATTCTGTTTTTCATAGTGACTGCACCAATTTACATTCTTATCAACAGCACACAAGGATTCCCTTTTCTCTACATTCTCACTAACACTTGTTGTTTCTTGTCTTTGGGTTATTAGCCATCCTAACAAGTGTGACATAGTATTTCATTGTGCTTTTGATTTACATTTCCCTGATGATTAGTGAGGTTGAGTACCTTCTCCTGTATCTGTTAGCTGTCTGTATGTCTTCTTTGGAAAAATGTCTATTCAGATTCTCTGCCCATTTTTTTAAACAGAGTGTTTAGGGTTTTTTTCTTTTTTTGCTATTGAGTTGAGTGGGTTCTTTATATATTTTGAATATTAATCTCTTATCAGATAGATGATTTGTAAAAATTTTCTTCCATTCATTAGGTTGTCTTTTATTTTGTTGATTTCCTTTGCCATGCAGAATCCTTTCAGTTTGGTACACTTCCACTTGTTTATTTTTGCTTGTGTAGTCTTCTTTTGGTATCGAATCTAAAAAATCATTGCTAAGACTGATTTCAAGGAGCTTACCATCTATGTTTCCTTGTAGAAGTTTTATGGTTGTAGGTCTTTGTTCAAGTCTTTAATCCATTTACAGGTAATTTTGTCCATAGTATAAGATAGTAATCCCACTTCATTGTTTTGCATATGGCTGTTGAATTTTCCCAGCACCATTTGTTGAAGAGACTTTCCTTTCACCATTGTGTGTTCTTGCCTCCTTTGCTATAAATTAATTGACCATACATGAGTGGGTTTATCTCTTGGCTTTCTATTCTTTTCCATTGATCTCTGTGTCTGTTTTTATTCCAACACCATACTGTTTTGATCACTTAGTGTAGTTTGAAATCAAGAGGTGTGATGCCTTCAGTTTCTCAAGATTGCTATGGCTTTTGGGGTCTTTTGTGGTCCATACAATTTTTAGGATTATCATTCTATTTCTATGAAAGAAATGCCCTTAGAATTCTGAGACAGGTTGTAATGAACCTGTAGATCGCTTTGAGTAGTACAGATGTACAGTAGTACATTTTAATAACATTAATTCCTCTAATCCACTAGCATAGAACATCTTTCCATTGATTTGTGTCTTCTTCATTGTCTTCCATCAGTGTCTCAGAGTTTTCAGTGTATAGGTCTTTTGCCTCCTTTGGTTAAGCTTATTCCTAGGTCTTTTATACTTTACAATATAATTGTAAACAGAATTGTTTTTTAATTCCTTTTTCTGATAATCAATTATTAGTATATAGAAGCATAACATATTTTTATATTAATTTTGCATCCTACAACTTTAGTGAATTTGTCTATTAGTTCTAACAGTTTTATTAGTTATATGGTGGAATGTTTAGGGTTTTGTATATATAATATCATGTCATCCTCAAATAGTGACAGTTTTACTTTTTCTCTTCTGAGTTGTATAAAATATTTATTTTTCTTGCCTAAACTGCTTCACTTGCAACTCAGATCTGGCCTTGGTGTCTCCACCATGTTGGACCCAAGGTCTGACCATCTGCTGCAGAGCCAATGCCATCCCAGGCCCTACAAGGAATGTGTTCCTCATGGCCCCCTCCATGGGGGGAATCTGAAGAAGTGAGTGAGCTTGTGGGAAATACAGGCTTCTCGTCAGACCAGATCCAGCTGCTTAGGTGAAGGTTTAAGCAGCTAAGTGGAGACTAGCCCACAATTCGTAAGCAGGACTTCAACAAAGTCCCTACCCTGGAGCTCAATAAGATGTGACCCAAAATCCACCATGTCTCCTTTGACAGCAGGAACCTTGGCAAAGGGACCATCTGCCTGGCCCAAAAGACCAGCATTGAGCACTTCCTGACCCATCGTGTCCTACTTCTGACCCATCCACACCACCATGGAGCCAGGAAGAAAAGGTGAGGTTTCTGTTCCACATGTAGGACTCAGTCAGCAAAGTTAACATCACCCAGGAAGAATATGAAAACGTGGGCAAGGAAGTCTTGAGCAATTGCCACAAGGAAAAGGACTCTGCTCACTCCATTACAGACGGGGCATGATGGAGGTGGCTCGCACCTGCATGAGGCAGATGGAGGTGGATCAAGAGTATGAGGGAGTCACTTTCAATGACTTCCTGAAGATCTGGCAGATGATAGACATCATGGACAAGATGCACATCAGCTTCATTAAGATGGACACCATTGCTCTTTGTCAATAACCCACCACCTCCCCAACAGAGAAACTGCACTTTGCACCAGGGCAGCCTCCCTGGATGGCATGGAGCAGCTGACGCCTCATAGGCATTGTTTTGCTACAGCTCTGAGAGTTTTCTTGTTGATATGTTCTTGTTCTATTACATATTGGGTTTGCGTGTTGGAGATGGCTGGGAAGGGTGAGAGGGAGAAAGATCATTTTTCTTTTAGTTTAGAGGTTGCTGGCCTGTGATAAACCAAATTCACACCTAATAGGTTGGTCTGCATATTTTCCAGAGATTTTGGACTTTGAACAGGATACCGTAACTGGATAAGATATTGAGGTTGACTCCCTGTGGGAGAGGCAAGCATTTTTAGTGCATGAGAAAAAAGTTGCAAATAGATATCTAAGAGAAGAAAAGTATACACCGTAGCAGAGCCTATTATTTGCCCCTAATATGTATGCTTTTTCTTCTATATTAATAGAAAAAAATTTTAATTTGAGCACATGGCTTCCCATAGGGAGACTATATTTCTCAAGATTACCTGCAGCTAAGTGTGGTTATGTGTCTAACTTCTGTTCTATAGCCTGTGAGCAGAAGTTGTACAATTTCTAGTCAGTGCTCTTAACACAAATAACCATGTCTTTCTATTTTTTCTTTCTGTTGAGGGAATGGGGATAAAATGACAAAAACTAGAATAATCATCTCAAACCAAAAGATGGAAGCTAGATATTGAGGGTGATTAGCAAAAAGGTAGATTAAGTCTGGGACCCCCATGACTTCATGGAGAAAACCCTTAACAATAGAGGAACTCTACATGAATAAACAAAGTAAAGTAATAAAATGAAATAAAATAAAATAGTAGGAAACTTTTATAACTCTTGTGAACTATGTTTAAACTCTTGTGAACTATGGCTATCTGTTTCAATATCAAAACCAACATCCTAACTAATGCCATCAGATCTGGGAGATTAAGTTGGTTTACTATTTGGCAGATAATTTATTTAAAAAATAGTATCTATGCAAAGAAAAAAGTCTTCAAATGTATGGGAAGAAAAAAAATGTCCACAAAAGAAATACAATCAGTCTAACTTCAAAACCAGATCATTATGGGAATATATTCCCAACTTTTTCTTGTCCAAAGGATGCTTCAAAAATTTTAAAACCAGAAAATTTTTAGTGTGTGTATGTGAAAGAATAAAAATCATTCTCATTTGGGAAAGGACTAGAAAACGTATTACCCATACTACTCTACAAATAGTTGTTTTTAGTATACTTATCGTATGTGAATATGAATTGCATCACCTCAAAATTTATATGTTGAAGTCCTAACCCCCAGGACCTGAGAATGTGGCCTTATTTGGAAATGAGATCATCACAGATGTAGTTAGTTAATACAAGGTCACACTAGAGGAGTGCAGATCCCTAATCTTATATGACTGTTGTCCTTATGAAAAAGGGAGCTTTGGACACAAAAACACACACAGGGAAAATACCATGTGAAGATGAGGGCAGAGATTGAAGCAACACAGCAGAAACCAAAGAATGCCAGAGTGCCTGCAGATAACCAGAAGTTGGGAGAACTTCAGAACACATCTTTTCCAGATCTCAGAAGGAACCAACCTTGCCAGCACCTTGATCGCAAATTCCTAGCCTCCAGATGTATAAGACAATATATTTCTGTTGTTTAAGACACCCAGTCTGTGGTACTTTGTTACAACAGTCCTAGCAAACTAATACTAATAAACTAATAAACTAATAAAAAAAATTAAGAACTAATGAATGGAAAATCCATCCAATAAAAGGACTATTTACAGATATTGAAACTAGTCAAATTTAGCACTAATCTCTAAAATGATTATTGGAAATATGGTCACCAAACAATGCAAATGTCAAAATGCTATCTCGAAAGAGAAGTAATAATGTAAGACAAAATATTCATGCCTGCATGTGACTGACAACTCAAATACCTTTAGTGAGTCCAATTTCCTTTGAAATGTTTGCCCTTAACTCTGAAATCTTCCTCCATAACTACCTAAACATAGAAATGTAAATATTTCTTTCATGAAACATGAGTGTATCAGTACACAAAACTGAAACAGCATTCACTCAGTAATAAAGCTCATGGTCACTGGAAATGCACTTTCATTTTTAAAAAACTGAGAAATTAACAAGTTGGACATGTGACCTTTATGATCTTTGGTTCTACTTCAGAACTTTAAATGTAAAGCCTTAAAATTTAAATGTTGTGCTTTGAAATTATTTGTAAAGGGTAATGTATAACTGAATGTACAAGCATTTTATTCAAACTCGATTTATACAGCAGATTTAACATTTATTCAACAAAGCTTTGCATCTAATAATGAGTACACCTGATGCTTTTAAAAGCTTCCTAAATACCATCAAATTTTTTAAAAGGTGTTGGAATTCAACCCCAGTATTTAGCTTATTCCATACTATGTGTTTCTCTACTAAAAATAGGCTTTATTTGAACTGACAAAAACAAAAACATTTTGTGAACTTTATACAAATATTTTATTTCATGTATGTATTTATTATAAAAACACGGTAGTTAAATTATTTCCTCTCACCTATTTACTTCTGTTTCATGAAGCAATTTATTTTTTTGTTCAGTTTGTGCTTCAACTCTGGGTTTTGTTTCTTTGATATTCTTTCAAATGTAAGTAGATTCTCCTGGTCGTCCCAAGTGACAGAGTAACTTATTTCTGCAGTAGCAATATTTTGTTATTCCACTAAACTCATGCAGTAACCTGAAACTGTTCAACTGAGTCTGCTCTAAATAGAAGTTCTGCATAACTTTCAACTTTGTATAAGCCTAAAAGGTTTAGAATTTTTTTTCCTTTTGTAGTCCCTCAGGAATTCTAAAAACAAAAACTTACAATCACTTTAAATAAAAACCTGGCAGGGTTTTCAAAATGTTGGTAAAGCAAAATTTTACAGTATAGTCCTTGCAAGTTTTGCTCAAGACCAGATGACCGCATAACAAATTAGAAAAAAAAAAAAAAGAAATGAAAGAAAGAAAGAAAGAAAGATTTTTGACTATTCAATCATCAGTGTCATTTCCAAAAGGATTGTATAACTTCACTTAATAAAAGATTTACTTGTACTCTTATGAATGTTCACTGTCTAAAGATTTGTTACTATACAAAGTAACATTTATTTGGGAACTTGGTGAAATAAACTGGCCACACCTTTGTTCCTATGGTGATCATTCTTATTTAATGAAAATAACAAGCAATGTTTTAAGAATCATTAAATTTTAAGTGTAAAAGCAGTGAAGTTACTGTGTATATGGAGGGAAGATTTCGTTTTTAGATGAAGTCTTCATTTTATAAAAGTGACTTTTTTTTCTTTTCTAAAAGAAATATTTTTTTTTCATATTAACGTACAATAAGAAAAGTTGAATTTTCTGGAAGACTATCACTCCCATTATGAATTTTATTCTGTAGTTACGAACTGTTCTGTAGTTCCAAGAAGTACTTGTTTGAATTGCAAGGTTATTACCCTAATTTATAACTTTTTTTAGTTGACTGGGTCAATGATCATGGTTACTATCCCCTTTTTACTGAAAGAAAATTGAAGGACAGGATATTCCTATTTTGGCTGTTAATTAGAATTAAATGATAATTTTCATATTTATATCACTTCATCCTCCTGTTTGTACTATTTTGTTTTATTTTAGTTAAAATTAATTTTTAATAACTTTAATTCAATTTATTCACTAAAGGCTAGATTTATGTTTCCCAGTATGAAATATCATTCAGATACTTCCAAAGACTTTAGAGTCATTAATTATTTGATTTGAGATAACAAAATTGTTTAGTTTAAAACTTATATTTCAATTCTTCTGTGCCTGTAAAAATTGTCAAATCAAAATCTCAAAATATGAATGATCCCAAAAGTTTTATTTTAAATACACAGAAAAATATGTGTATTATACAGAAATAGAAACTGGTAATGAGTAAGAGAAAAAGAAATGAATATGAGTGAATATATACTTTAAAATTTTTTCTAATAGGGCAAAACCACAGGAAATATTTTGCTATACAAGTTTCATTGTTTTTTCTTCCTGTGACAAAACAAAAACCTCAAAATTTCCTATTAGTTGACTATGTAGTTCATTGTACTTGTACAAAATAGAGGTAATTTTACACGTTCATGAATAATAACCCATTGTAAATTAAAATTCAATTGATTATGAATGTCTATGTTAATCTTATTTCAAATATTAAAAGATGTACATATATATATTTACAGATGAATATATATATTTAATCTTATATACTGTAATCCACTTTTTAGATTCTTGGGCATTCCCATGCAAATACCAGACCCAGATGAACTTAAATTAATGGAATTTCGGAAAATCAAACGTTTTTAAGATGAATTTTCTCCTGTACATTTTCACATCCTCAATAATTATTTACTCATATTGTTTTATAATCACGAACATTTTGCAAGAGAAGACTGTTATTAAGAATTCATCTGTTCTTAATTTACTCCTTATTTAAAGCTACAGCACAATGTTCTATTTGCAATATCAAGGCAATTGGTGTATGTAAAAAAGGACTGATACTAATTACAGAAAATTGTCATCAAATGGAAAAGAAAAATGAAGAGTCTTATGGAGGCTTAATCCTGATTACAGCTCAAAATTGCTCTCTCCATTAACACAATTGACACTCCCAACTAGCAAATTTTATGGAGCAACAAGTAACCAGATATTTTCCATGGAAGATCTTTTTCATTTTTATGTTTTTTCTTTCTTTTATTTCTGCCAGAATAGCAATTATTAACTTTTAAAGTCTGGTGTAAAATTTCATTTCAAAAGTATTAAGAGATAAAGCTTACCTAATTATTAACATTTTTCATTTTTTACTATGCATATGTTCAATGCTTGTAAAACAGCAGCTACAAAAATCCACTAACGCAAATATTTTAAATATAAATCTAACATGAAAAGATGGTATTACCCAATGTAAATAGTCACTAGATATACACATTTTAACCATGTGAATTGGATTAACTTCAAAGGAAACAGAATGACGTTTGGTAAATAATCACTTCCAGTGCATTAGTGCACTGGAACCTTTGCATTTCGGAAAGAGATAATTCATCCCACTTTGGTGAGCAATTTTCTCACTATAGAATTGAATTACCATACAGTCAGATCCAGTACTCTATATTGGTGGGACACCTGGTTTGAGAAATTAAAAGTCTTTCAAAAACATTATTTTAGCTACCTTCACAACTTCAGATGCTTCACTGGTCACTCACTAGTCCATTCCATCCTCTAGTCACCAATTCAGTAAGTTTATACTAACTTAACCTCCCTGGGAAAAATAGGATATGAATTTTCACAAACTAAGTAGTAGAATGCAATCTTTGTACAGTATCATGCACTATCAGCCCATCTATTTACCCTTATATCCTGAGCTCTCTGCAGGCCACAGATAAGAAAACACAGCTATCATATTGATGCTGAGGACAATGGAATTAAAAATTTGTTTTTCATCAATAAGAAAGAGAAAAGTGCAATCATTTTAAAATAGTTTTGTGCTTTCTAAGAACATCAGGTAGTTAACTTTCTGTATTAAATATTGTGTTTCACCTTAAAACCTTTGAGATTCAATCTCTTTACTCAATAGCTTCAGGGTGTTCCACCTATAATTTCAATGTCACCATTTCCAGCTGAGAATATGATCAAGCATGAATCAAGAAGGTCTATGCTTAGAGAAAATGATATTTGTCAAGTACTAGTCTTTTTGACTAGTGCCTTTGTTCTATAAGGTTTTGGAGGGATGTGGGGGGGGGTTGATATGGTTTTTATTGATATATAACTAATATATCACAACTCATCCATTTTAAATGTACAGTTCACTGAATTTCAATATATTTACAGAATTCTACAACTATACCACAATCTAATTTTAGGACATATATATCACCCTAAAAAGAAACTTTGTGCTCATTTACAGCCACATCCCATTACCACCGTCAACATTGGGAAACAAATAATCTCTATATCGTGTCTGTAGACTTGCCCTTTTTAGACATTTCACATGAATGGAATCATACAATATGTGCTTTTTCATGACTGACTTCTTTCACTCAGCATAGTGTTTATTAGGTTCACACATGTTATAACAGGTATTGGTACCTTATTCTTTTTTATTTGTGTCTATGGTTTTTACATGTTTTAAATACTTTTGTTACCAATAAAAATAGTTCTGTATAGAAATATGTGTAATTTTTTACCTCTTGGGTTACTTTCTGATGAAACTGTTGAACTAAGACAGATAAAACTTATATCTTCTCTTAACCTTCAAAAGTAAACATATATAATATGATGAGGATAAAGAGAGGGAAATGTAAGTCAAGAAAAAGAACGTTAGAAAGCAGGTATTAGGGAGTAGTAGCTGCTTACTTTAAATTTCATTTTAAATAATTATTTTTATGAATGCCTTCCAAGATTAATTGTAGTGTAGTAGCAGTTTAATGTGTGTAAGCAAATTATCTTTTATGAACAAGTTGTTCTTTGTAACATCAGTAACAAAGTCTAATATCCTCTTCTTTATTTAAAAGTTGAGTGTCTTTAGCCCTTCACATAAAATAATTGTGTGATCTAAAAAGATATATGGTATTCCCAGGACAAATATTTGAAGTATGTACAAATTTGGAACAACTTTGCATACCTCAATAAGGATATATTTACTTTATAAATATATAAATATTTATATACTGAAAAATAAATTTTATGAATGCTGTACTTGAAGATTTATGGTAACTAAACATTGGTATCCCAAGTCCCAGAAGAAATTGGGGCAGAGTGAGTAATTGTCTTTGTAGGCATATTTTAAATGGGAATTAGAACATTCAAAATGAAGTCTGTAATTATAATAATTGAGTTTGAAATGGACCTGTGGAAAGAAGGTAAAACAGAGAATGTAAGAGCTTCACATATTTGTGGGGAAAATGCTAGTAATATTAGAATATAAAAATGAAGACTTCATTGAAAAGAAGATATCATTTTTAGACAAAAAGAAGTATGTAAATTAAGATTGTTATGATGTCTATTGCATTTGTAAAATAGAGTAAAAATGAGCATTAAAATGTTTAGATTACCTTTAAGTGCTTTTTGTTAGCTTTAAATGAGGTCACTGATTGATATAAATTTTATAGGTGATGTGTAGAATTTGAATCCTGTACATGTTACATAGATTATATAAAATGAGCAATGACAAGTATTTTAATATTAAAAATAAATTTGCCAACACTAATTCAAAAATATATATGCAATTGTATGTTTATTGCAGCATTATACAATCCATGATATGGAGGCAACCCTTGTCCATCCATGGGTGTATGGATAAAGCGGTGATATATACAAAAAGGCGTATTGCTCAGCTGTAACAAAGAATGAGACCTTGCCATTTGCAACAACATGCCAAAGGGTAGAATGCTAAGTGAAATAAGTGAGCCAGAGAAAAACAAATACTATAATGATTTCACTGATATTCAGAATTGAAGAAAAATTAGCAAACAAACAAAGAAAAGAAGAGACAAAGGAAAAACAAACTCAAATACAAAGAACAAACTGGTGGTTGCCAGAGGGGAGATGGGTGCAGGAGTGAGTGAGATAAAGGGGATTAAAAGTGCTTTTATACTGATGAACACGGAGTAATTTACAGAACTGTTGAATCATTATATTGTATGCATGAAACGAATATGATAGTGTATGTTATTACTTCAAAAAGAAATTTTAAAAAATTAAAAGAAAAAAGCATACTACAAAAATAAACACCTGGTAACAGAATATCTCACTTCAGAGCGCACACACACACACACACACACACACACAATATCTTTAAAAACCATTTACAGGGTGAAAGATCTACATTACTTTCCCATATAATAGCAGTATCTATTTTTAAAAGTATATTTCAAATATTTAAATTTGAATATCACATAATCCATCTAGGTGGCATTAGCCTAAAAAAGTTTCATGATAATAAACCCATTCCATTTTTTCTTTCAATTAGATGAATCTTATACATCTATAAGGTGCTATAAAGAATATCTGAAGTCATTTGGTACAGAATTTCTACATCATTCCTACTGTGAAAAATGAGTTTGTGTTCCTAGTATTTGCTATTATAACAGACTTCACCTTAGATTAAGCATCCTGTTGCAACAAATTATTTGAACACCTTATCTGTGTCAGATACTATGCTAGGATCTATATTTACTTTGGAATAATACAAAGTCTCTTCCTTGAGGGAGGAAACATGGCATAATACTTTAAAGCACAGCTTCTAAAAAGAGATTCCCTGGGTTCAAATCCTGTCTGTTACCCATTAACCTATAAACACATATTGTTTATTTAACAACCCCACGCCTCACTTTGCAGTCATGAAGAGAGATTTTTCTTCTTCCTATGGTTGTTGTATGAATTTAAAAAGCTATGTAGGCAAAGTAATTAGCACATTGTCTGACCTATACGAAAAACACAGTGATATATTTTCTTTTTAAAAAAGAACTCCCACTTATTTACTAATGGTGCCTCTGAGTCTAACCAAGTCTGATATTAATATTCATTCAAGAAGAAACTTGAAACAGGGACACTGATACACAGTTTTCATAAAGATTCAATTGACAACTTCTAATACAAATCCTCTTCATAATAAATAGGCCAAGTTTGTATGCATGCAATAATTCAAATGTAGAGACTACAATCAACAGAAACTAAATCAGTGAAGATTTAATCAGTACATAATTTGCTGAAAATCACTAAAAGCTGTATTTATGTCTTTGAGGATGTGGAGAATACAAGCCTCAAAAGGAGGTTTGAGACATTACATTTTTCAAAACTTTAATCATTCATTATTCATTCATTTTTTAATTTGATTCATATTTATTTATTGCCTACTATGCAATAGGCATTCTCTCAGGCATTCGTATCCAAAAGTGTCCAGAAAATAAGAAAGCACATTTTTGATAATATTAGGTGTAGCTAGAGATCAGTTTGCAAAATAATTTTTGTTTCCCCCAGAATTTACTTTATACTTCTGTGATGTGTGTGTAAGACATGATTCTTTTCAATGATGTATAAATCAAATGTAATATATATAAAGGATACTACTAAAATAAATAATTCTGTTTATAATTACATATAGACAACATGTGAATTTATTGTTTTCCATGTATTGTGAATATTTTGTAAATACACTTAAATATTCTCTGCTGAGTGAAAAAAAATTCTTAGTGTGCTTTATTATTACTACTGAGTCTAGCTTAATGTCCATCAACAACTCCTTACATTTAATAAGGAATAAGGTGATAAAACTTTAGGGGAGATCTTCATGGATAGAAAATATCACCCTGAATATAAACTAAGAATACTCAGAGACTTCACATCAGTGATGGTTGAGATATCTTGAAAAGATAATATGCTTTAAAGAGTATACCATTTGTATTCTAAATGTAAGTAACTTAAGAAGTTCTGGCCCAGAAGCTTTGTAATATACCAACATTTAGAGAGATTCAGGAATACAGGTACAAAGGCACAAAGACCAAAGAAGAGCAGTAGATCCCACACCCAGAGCAATGTATTTGACTGCTCAGAAAGGAAAAACGGGGAAGAAAGAAGAAAGCTAACCATTACCACTTACTGGGTGGGAAACAGAAAAAAGAATAAAATCTGAAGAGGTGGAATAACATAGGTCATGAAGGATTACATATGTCTAAGAATTATAGACATCATTCTGTTCAAGATGCTGACATTTGTTGACGTTCTTCAGAATGAAAGTGATAGGACATGTGAGTTTGAGTTTTAAAATAAGTGCTTTCTTGGGGTACCTGGTTGGCTCAGTCAGTAGAGCATGTGACTCTTGGTCTCAGGGTTGTGAGTTCAAGCCCCATGTTGGGTGTGGATATTACTTTTAAAAAATCTTGAATAAAATAAATAAAATTAAATTAATTAATTAAATTAAATTAAAATGTACTTTGTTAATAGTGAGGAAGAAGAAACCATAAGGTGCAATACTAAAGATAAGAAAACATTTAAGAGACTTGTAAAATCAATTTTTAGTCATGTGGATAAGGTGAAAAATGTACCTATGGGATATTAATGTGACGTGGTCATTTCTATTTAAAAAATAATGAGTAAGTGAGGCACCTGGGCGGCTCAGTCAGTTGAGCTTCCGATTTCAGCTCAGGTCACGATCTCACGGTCTGTGAGTTTGAGCGCAGCATTGGGCTCTGTGCTGACAGCTCAGAGCCTGGAGCCTACTTCGGATTCTGTGTCTCCCTCTCTCTCTGACCCTCCCCTGTTCATGCTCTGTCCTTCTCTGTCTCAAAAATAAATAAATATTAAAAAAAATAATAATGAGTAAGTAATAAATTCTGTTTATTACAGCAGAATTTCCCTGAGCTTTTAAAGGTTAATGTGTACTAGGAAGAAATCTATCTTTGCTTGCAAATGACATGATAGTTTATGTAGAAAATCTGAAAAAAATAGCCAAAAAAAAAAAAAGCCCTCCTAGTCCTATTAAGTAATCATAGAAGGATTACAAGACACGAGGTTAGTAGACAAAAGTCAATACTTTCCTAAAAACAAATAATGAACACGTGGAACTTCAAATCAAAAGCACAGGGGTGCCTGGGTGGCTCAGTCAGTTAAGCATCTGACTTCAGCTCAGGTCATGATCTCACGGTTCATGGGTTTGAGCCCCACATCGAGCTCTGTGCTGACAGCTCGGAGCCTGGAACCTGCTTTGGATTCTGTGTCTCCCTCTCTTTCATTGCCCTTCTGCTCATGCTCTGTCTCTCTCTCAAAAACTAAGTAAACATTAAAATAATAATAATTTTTTAAAAAAGCACAATAGTTTTTACATTATACCCCCTGAAATGAAATACTTAGATATAAATCTAAAGAGATCTGTATGCAGAAAACTACAAAACTATGGTGAATGAAATCAAAGAAGTAAACAAATGAGAGATATTCCATGTTCTTGGATAGAGAGTTTAAGTATTTTCAAGATGTCAATTCTTCCTAACTTGATCTGTAGATTCAATGCAAACTCAGTCAAAATCCCAGCAAGTTATTTTGCAGACATCAAAGACTAGATTGTAAAGTTTACATAGAGAGACAAAAGATCCAGAATAGCCAGCACAACACTGGGGGGACAAAAATGGACGACTTACGCTATCTGACTTCAAGAATTACTATAAAGCTACAGGAATCAGGACAGCATTGTATTGGTAAAAGAATAGACAAATAGATCAATGGAACAGAAATGAGAGCCAAGAAATAGATGCCCATAAATAGAGAAAACTGATCTTTGATAAAGAAGCAAAGGCAATACAGTGGAGTAAAGACGATCTTTTTTTTAAATCTTTATTCACTTTTGAGAGACAGAGAGAGACACAGCATGAGCGGGGGAGGGGCACAGAGAGAGGGGAGACACAGAATCCAAAGCAGGCTCCACACTCTAAGCTGTCAGCACAGAGCCCGACGCGGGGCTAGAACCCACGAACCGTGAGATCATGACCTGAGCCGAAGTTGGACGTTCAACCGACTGAGCCACCCAAGCACCCCAAGACAGTCTTTTCAACAAATGGTGCTGGAACGACTAATCTCCAGATGCAGAAAAATAAATCCAGACACAGAACTTAACCCTTCACAAAAATTAACTTAAAATGGACCAAAGACTTAATGCAAAATACAAAAGTAAAAAGTCCTGGATGATAACAGAGTCTAGGTGATCTCAGGAAAGGTCTTTTTAGATACAATACTAAAAAACACTGTATATGGCAATTACCAAATGCATAATTCATGAAAGAAATAATGGATAAGGTGGTCTTCATTAAAATTAAAAACTTCTATTCTGTGAAAGACAATGTCAAAAGAATGAGAAAAGAAGTCACCGATTGGGAGAAATATTTACAAAAAACACATTTGATAAAAGACTTATCCAAAATATACAAAGAACTCTTAAAACTCAACAGTAAGAAAACAAATAATCCTATTAGAAAATGGGCCAAAACCCTAACATACGCCGCCTCACCAAAGAAAATATACAGATCACAAATTACCATGTGAAAAGATTCTCCACATCATATGTCATCAGAGAAATGCAAATTAAAACAACCGGATACTACTACCCCTATTAAAATGGCCAAAATCTGAAACACTGACAATATCAAATGTTGCCAAAGATGTGCTGTTACTGCAACAATCTCTCTGTTACTGCACAACAATTCTCATCCATTGTTGGTGGGAATGCAAAATGTTACAGCTTCTTTGGAAGACAGTTTGACGGTTTCTTATAAAACTGAACATACCCTTACCATGTGATCCAGCAATCACTTTCCTGGTTATTTACCCAAACTAGTTGAAAACTTATGTCCACAGAAAACTTACACAAAGCAGCTTTATTTATAACTGCTGAAACTTAGAAGCAACCAAGATATCCTTCAGTAGGTGAATGGTTAAATAAACGGTGGTAATCTCGGACTATGGAATATTATCCAGAGCTCAAATGAAATGAACCATCGAGTCAGAAAAAGATGTGGAGGAGCCTTAAATGCATGTTACTAAGTGAAAGAAGTCAATCTGAAAAGGCTAAATACTCGATGATTGCAACTAAATGATATTCTGGAAAAGGCAAAACTATAAAGACAATAAAAAAAAATCTGGTTGCCAGGATTTGGGGCAAAAGGAGGGAAGGATGAATAGGAAAAGCCCTGAGAATTTTTAGAGCAGTGAAAATACTCTGTATAATACTATAATGATGGACACGTCATTATACATTTGTCCAAACCCATGGAATCCATGGTTCACTGAATGGACTCTAATATACACTGTTGACTTTGGGTGATTATAATGTGTCAATGTGGGTTTATCGATTATAATGAATGTACCATTATGGTGGGGAATGTTGATAATGGGGAAAGATATTCATGGGTGGGGACAAGGGGTATATGGACATCTGTACCTTCCTCTCAATTCTTTTGTGAATCTAAACCTGTTCTAACAGTATAAATTATTTTTATAAAGTGTAAGCAGTCATCTTGGTTCATTTTATACTTAGCCAGAACTTGAATCATCCAGCTACAAGGAACTAAATTTCATCAACAACCTGAATAAATTGATACTCAGATTCTTCCCATTAAGCCTATAGATAGGAACACAGCTGGCTGATTACAGCTTTTTGAGAATTTAAGTAGAGAACCCAGCTAAGATTTGCCTGGACTCTTGATCAACAAAAACTGAGATACAAGTGTATGTGGCAGGGGCTATGTGTATAGTAATTTGTTAGTATCATATAGTTTACATATATATAGAATATACATATATGTATATATGGGCATATTATATAGTACATATCTATATATAATATATACATATAGATATATACATAGATATGTATGCCTATATATATATAGTTAATTGCTACTAACAAATTACTACACACCTAATATATGCATACTATACATATATATACATATATATACATACTTGCTATGTGTATATATACACATCCATATATATATATATATATATACACATCCATAGTAGTTAATTGCTACTAACAAATTACTACACACCTAATATATGCATACTATACATATATATACGTATATATACATACTTGCTATGTGTATATATACACATCCATATATACATATCAAGTATAAGTATATACTATAAATATAACATACGTTCAGGCTTTCCTCCAGACGTTAAAAAATATAATTAACTTTTTGGAGGAGTTAAATTGTTATTGATCAAACTACTTGCTTATCTCCTCAAAATGCTAAAATGTGATAAAATTTTAAAAAATAAAATAAAACACTAAAATGTAATTGTCAGCATTGAAAACATAATATATTGATCCTAGAGTGATAGATTCAGGCATTTTAAGATGCTGTATTTATTACTGAGCTATGTCATTTGGCTGAACTATAGAAATAGAATTTCCTGACAATATCAGTGTCATAAGGAAATGTTTCTGCTTTATCCATTTTACATGCTAGTGTGAGGAATTTTCACATGATGCATACTTCAGAATGGAAAAGTAAAATCCTCAACTCTCTGGAAGCTGAGAAAACATTCTTTTGTTAGCAGGACCTGGAATTTAGTCCATTTCTAATACACTAATTTTACTGTTTCTTTTAATTTCAAAACCACACTAAAAAGCTCTCTTGGTACCTTCCAAATAGTCTATGTGCCCGACAACTTAAAGATTTCATTGGGGCAGATGTTTTCCGTGATCACCACTCCACTGAACGGATTCCAGTGTCTTTCCCAGTCAGCATCATAACTCCAAAGTTAAATACGAATATTAACAATTATTCCACCTCTACCAAGGTTATCACTTAGATCATGACCTCGACCATGACTTTTCAGTTGAAAAAGAAAAAAGTGTCCTTTCTCATGTATTATTTTTTCTCTCACATGTTTTGGCAAATTGCTAAGAGAAATCCATACCTTTACGTCAGCGTCAGCGGAGTTCTACCCCTTGGGGGGATCTGCCACCACATCCTCTCCACAGGCAATTCTGTTCTGCTATCTGCGCTACTGGTGTTATGCACTGTGCAACAATGTTACTTGGTGGAGGGATTTTTGTCAATAACCAATACATTTTATACTCTGTGTTTGTCACTTCTCAGGATTCCGGTAAATCTTGTTGCTCCAAGGAATGCAACTTTGAATGATGCCATTACTTTGCTCTCTTCTTTACCTTTTTGGACAACATCTTATATTTAATATAATAAAGCATTATTATGGAAGTATTCTGGAATGCTTCAATCAAATTACTAGGAAGCTGTACTTTGAAGTATACTTTGGAAGTATGAAGTATACTTTGAAGATGAAAGTGAAACTAATTAACATTTTATGAGAAAAACACACTGGACCCTGGTGTAAACAGATTATTAGTTTGAGCATTTTGATACTACTTTTGCATTTGTGATTTGAGCTTCCAGGATCTTTCAGCTACTTGTGGAAGATAATTACAGTCCATATGTTTATTGTAAAATAATCACAAAAATTCACAATCCATAGTTTTACTGGAGTCTATGCTTATTTAAGCCCACAATATTATTTTAAGTGTGATATGTATATTAGGATTTTCACCATTAGTATTACATTTCAATTAATGGAAATTTCATTTCCATTATTGTTAATGAGAACTATACTTTAGCACAATAGTTGCATAAAAAACAAATTTAAGAAACATAAACAATAGCATGCAAACGATATGACAATAGTCAGCTGAGTATAATTGCATCTCCGTAATTGTCTGCTAAAATAAAGAAACTGAATAATGCAAGTCTTATAGGACAATCACAACTAGGAAAACGGCTTGTACTATTTTTCTGTTTCTGACAATAGCTACTTCTAAAGGTCTTATATAAATTATTTAACTCTTACAATGATATTATGAGCAATGTAAATTATAATCCTCATTTTGTAGTTGAAGGAATGAAGGTAAGTAAGAATGAATAGCTTCTCCAAAATGACACAGAAGGCAAAGCCAGATTTTAATCCAGGCAGTATGACTGCAGTTAGATCCTTAATCAATATGAAATCTCTCTCTTAGATTCTCTTCAACTACACAGAAATGTTAACTGGTGAAATTATTTTCTTCCTATCACCTTTCATTAATTTCATGATGAATACATAGGAATAGTAAGAAACCATAGTTTCTATGAATTGTGTCAATGATTTTGTTGTGATGATTAGTTGGCAATCCTTATGATCCTTATGATATGGAGATGAAGCTGGGTTTCCTCCTGATGAGCCAAAAAAAGGAAACAAGGTTTCTGTTGCCTTGTCATAGATGCTTGCTGGTGAAAATACTTGTTATCCCATTAAATGTGGTTCCTCCACCAATGTATATGAACTTGAACAATTTGGAATGAGTATAGTAGTTTGCTTATGGGAAATAAAAGGTTAAATGGAAGCTCTGTTTTACATTTTCTTCCAGGCTGAAGAGGAAGTAAAGATAATGGCCAGGGACAGAAAGAATCTGACAGTCAAATCTTCTTCTAAACAGGCAAATGATAGATCTCTTGGTAAAAGAAAATTTGCTATTTGCTAAAAGGAGAACTCCCATCTATGGACCCTTGTCTATAAACCAGGACATATCTGTTTGGCTAGGATTGCTGATGGTAAGCAAACCTGAAATCTGCAAATCCCAAATCCAGGGACCAGCATGGGTCCCTAAAGAATGTCACATAAGCTATGTGACTATAAAATGGAGGGATTTCATGATGAAAATGAATCTTTCTGAGGAAATGATCTGGCTGTATGCATTATTAAAGATCTCACAGGTTAGGGGTGCCTGGGTGGCTCAGTTGGTTAAGCATCTGACTTCAGCTCAGGTCATGAATTCACAGTTCCAGAGTTTGAGCCACTCACTGGGCTCTGTGTTGATAGCGCTAAGCCTGGAGCCCACTTGGAGTTCTGTCTCCCTTTCTCTCTGCCCCTTCCCTTCTCACACAATGTCTCTCTCAAAAATAAATAAACATTTAGAAAAATTTAAAAATAACAATCTCCCAGGTTAATCTGGGTTGGAGTATATTCTGATGTAGCAAGATAGAACCTGGGGAGAAGCATCAGAGATCCCAGACCACTTCTGTTTGCTTGTGCCCTGTGGTTTTCAACCTTGAACTTATTAGGAGAGTTTGATATGGACTAAGATCTCTGATTCACACGAGTCTGATTTGGCAATGGGATATTTTATATCTCAGTTTGCAATGTGCAAAAATCAAAACCATTATTTGTAGACTGGAAATCATTTTTGTAAGTGAAATTCTGAAGTAAAGAAGGTAAAATATTTTTTCCGATTAAAAATAGATCTTGCTACAACTAAGTTTTAATCCTAAAGGTTTTTATTTTTCTTAACTAGATGTAATTTGTCCTTGAAACCTTAAGTGTTTCCTGTCAGATGAGAGAGGTAACAGAACTGTATCCATATTTCTATAAAATCTTTGGGTCAAATAACATGAAACCAACTATAGTCTGAGTGCAACTGAACACAATTTATCCTAGAGTAAAGTTATTTTCAAAACTATTTTTAACCTTTTAAAATATCAACTGCCATCAATCACTTTTTTTATTTTTATTTTTACTTTGTCAATTCTCTTTGGGTTGTCTTTAGTTCTCTGTATCAGTTTATTGGCTAATAAAAATTGGCCCCTGCCCCTCAGAAATAAGCCTTAATTCTATAATTTGCAAAAACAACAACAACAACAACAACAAACAACATAAAGATAGTATTTAGAAAATGAAAACCTCTCTCTGTATATTAACTTCTTCCATAGTAAACATAGGAAGTTATCCCATGAAAAATAATTTACAGTTATATTGCAAAAAACTAAAGCAATGTAATCTTCTATAAGATTAGTCCATGGTCAAAAACTACCTTTTCTGTTTAGAATAAATTATGAGAACAGGTAAAAATCGGTCTGAATGGTTCAGCTGGAGAAATGGCTTTGGGAAGAATGCAATCAGTGACCAAAACCTCAATCAATTACTCATTAAATGACATATATTTGCTTCTCAATTCTAATAGCCTCACAGGCAAGATTATACACCTTATTCAAAGATTCCCTGACCACACTGTGTAAAAAGCACTCCTCTGCTCCAATTTCATATTAGCTGTCCATTTCTCTGTTTTATTTTCTCCAAAGAACTTAGCAGTATTGGGAATGGTATTAGTTAAGTATTTGCTTATACACTTCATCTCTGCACAATAGCATCTTCAGAAGGACAAGGATTAGCTATCTTGTTCCCTGGCTATATGCCCAGTGCCTAGAGCAGTCTCTAACACATCAAGAGAGCCAATTCTTCTATATTAAAGGAACAATTAGGTAAATAAGTGAAAAATAAAATGCTTACTCTTTGAACTGGTGTCACATGCATTTTTAACGCTTATAACTTTGTAATTATGTGTCACAATGCACTTATTCATAAGTATAGTTTAAGTCTTGTGTTATCTTAAGGTACCTATAAATGTAATTTTAGCCAGTAACTGTACTGTTATATATTTCAAAAGTTGATGACAGCTTGATTACTGTGACCTTTTATATGGAAAACTCAGAAAAAGTATTTTAAAAATCTGAATTCGTTACAGCAAGAGTAGTCTTAGTTCTGAACCGAAACTTTTTAAATGTATTTTAATTGTTACTCAAAAATTTTTTCTAAGAATATCAAATAGGAAAAACAATTCAAGAATAAAATCTTGTTTCTATCTCTTTTATCAGCTTTGTAATGTAAATGCAAAATTCATGGACTACTTCTCTAAAGTTAAAACTCACTCAAGTATTTAAAAAGAGGTATTATCATTCTCTGATAGACCAGTGTTGGTTTTTTTCAAAGCTTGAGCAAAAATTATTCAGCAAGTGGAAAATTTTTGATACACAATATAAAAATGATGCTTTTCTCCAGATTAGGTAGTTAATGCAAATGAGATCATAGCTTGAACGAGCTTTGGGAACGAACAGGCTGTCCAAGAGAGTCAACAAAAGTGTGCCTCCTGCAATAGGAAAGGTTTCAATTTTGCCATTTTCTAAACACAGAAAAATGTATCCCTCCAATTCAGAATATTGAATGTCTTATGGAAAGCGAAAGGTCATTTGTAACTGTCCAAAGGATTGATGGAGTTGAGATACCTCCTTGACCTTCACCCTGCACTCATAAAGAATAGTTTCAGATGACAGAGCATCAGGAAAGTTTTCAGAAAACGTCTTTTCTTCTTTTGTACTGCACAGCAAGATTGTTACCTGATATTTTCTTTCATAATTGTATGTCAAGATTTAATTATCTTGTGTCGTCCCTCATTAAAAGTTAACTGTCATCTAATGCTGGTGAGCAATGTCTGTGATTTGGACTAATTCAAGCAGTTCTGTCTGCTTTTCGCCATTGTTTTCCGTCCCAGTTTCTACGGTAATTGCTTTGGAGGCCTCGCAAACCATGTCAAGGTCATCCTTTACAAGTACTAACCACTAGCCCCCCAACATGGACATTTCCCAATTAATTATTGTCTATTAAGGATACATATTGTTAAAAGCACTTCATTATAATTCGGGGATTTTTTATCCCTATAATCTAATTTAAAAAATAAAAATTTTAGTGCAGCTATTAAAAATACAATAAAAATGTGACATACCACTACTAACAAGTCTTGAATTAGTGTGTGTGTGTGTGTGTGTGTGTGTGTGTGTGTGTGTGTGTGTTTACCACAGTTGTCAATTGTGAAATCTCTATGACCTGGAGTGGTTTTATTATCTGTAATCTTAGGACTTACATGATAGAAAATATAATGATATTGTGCAGTGCTTTCTATGCAAAACGATGCTACTGACACACTGTATGGAGAGCATGTGCTTCCAGCTATTTTACTCCTAATAATGATGGATTTGAGCTGAAGCTACTGCCACTATTGTCATTGCAGCTCCCTTTATATTTCAGCTGTTCCAGGGCAGCGGACTCCTAACTGCTCCTGTTTCCAGCACTATGCAACTCAAATCTGCAATCCACATTTCTCAGCGAATGATAAAAGAAAGGTCCTAAAATAGGTCTAAAATAATGAGAGGAGGCAAAAAAAAAAAAAAAAGGAAGAGGGTAATTAGGCAATGAATATGAAATTTAACAATTAAACAAACAAATGCTGAAGCAAAGGAAATGAATTGCAATACTCTGGCTTTGAAATGTTAAGTAGTCATAACAATGCAAACAGATTGATTTTCAGCTATGTGACTGTATCTACAGACTAAGCATAAAAGCAGTTACAATAACAAAACAGTCGCTGAAAATGTGAAAGTAAATGCAAATATAGTTAAATATAGTTTCTTCAGCAAAGAGGGAGAGAGAGATGATATTATCTTGATACTCCAAAGTTGAGGATTGAAAGATAATGTTAATGGTTAAAGAAAATATGATACAACTGTGTATGTGTGTATTATTTAAATTACAATGTTTCCCAACTGAGAGATGAAAAATTGCAAACACTGTGTGGGACCCAGTGGGAGAAGAAAGAGGAGTTGGTGAAAATAAGCTAAACCTGTACCTTCTCAGGGGACCAATTGGTTAAAATCTAAAGTTGTTCAATTTTAAAATAATCCTAAATGGGGGCACCTGGGTGTCTCAGTCGGTTAAGTGACTAACTTAGGCTCAGGTCATGATCTCAGGGTTTGAGCCCCCATGTAGGGCTCTGTGCTGACAGCTCAAAGGCTGGAGCCTGCTTTGGATTCTGGATCTTCCCCTCTCTCTGTCCCTCCCCCACTCACACTCTGTTTCTCCATCTCTCAAAAATAAGTAAAAATAAACATTAAAAACAATTAAAAATAAATAACCCAACCCTATAAAAACTTAATTTAGAAGAATTAAAATATTAGCAGTTAAAAGTGATTGCCTTTAGGGGATGGACACATATCTGTTAAGTGAACCAGTGCTTACAATTTGTTTTTTCTCTATGCAGTGAAGTGTCTTTTTTTTTTTTATGGGCCCTGCCATACTTTCTAAGAACCATGACTTTCTTTATAAGCATGCTACAGAACTGGATACAGTTTCTCATAATCAGACATAATAGTTCCATGAATTGTTGTCCAATAGAGCATGGGCAGAGTGAAAACTAAGAAATGAACATGAGCTGCAGTCGACAGTGGTCTACATTAGACAGCTTAAGAAAACAGAAAAAAGGGATGTAGTGTGGAAGAAATCTGAGGCGAAGACTAAGCTCACTGAAGTGAGGTGACAGCAATACGTGTCTTCAAGACAAAAATGTGAAGCATCAAGTTTTACTTGACAGTTATAAACAATTTGACCAAATTTTACTATATACCAAAATGTAGTATATTTTATATGAAAAAAAATAGTAACATAAAAGATGTCAGTGATAATTTTTAGTTGATGTACTATGGTATGAGGATAATTAAAGAGAAATCATTTCATGAGATAATTTCAAGAGATATTTTTATTTTTAAGCATACCTCTGTGGTCCATGGTTAGGGCCCTCACTTCTCATCTTATTACACTGAACTTTTCAGCTATTTTGCACCTTCACCTAACACTCTAAAATTCAACCATAATGAAAAAAATTAAAATGCGATTTTGAGCACTATTTGGCTCAGTTGAAAACTAGAATTATATGGCACTGTATAAAACATTTTGATCATATTGAAATCTGAGAACATTCACGTGGGGCACCTGGGTGCCTCAGTTGGTTACGTGTCCGACTCTTGATTTCAACTCAGGTCATGATTTCACAGTTTGTGAGATCAAGCCTGTGTCAGGCTCCTCACTGATAGTGCTAAGGCCCACTTGGGATTCTCTCTCTCCCTCTCTTTTCTGCTCTTCTTCTGCTCATGTATGCATGCTCTTTCTCTCTCTCAAAATAAATAAATAAACTTAAAAAAATGTGGGGCACCTGGGTGACTCAGTCGGTTAAGCATCCAACTTCAGCTCAGGTCATGATCTCACGGTTCGTGAGTTTGAGCCCCATCGGGCTCTGTGCTGACATCTCAGAACCTGAAGCCTACTTTGGATTCTCTGTCTCCCTCTCTCTCTTCCCCTCCTCCAATCACTCTCTCTCTGTCTCTCTCTCAAAAATAAATAAACATTAAAAAAAAAAGAACGTCCATAATAGACCTGTGTCTTTGCATGTTTTACTTTCTAATCCTGGTCTCCTCTCATATAGCACTCACATATGAATCTTCCCTTTTCTACTGCCTTTTGTTAATATGTTTCTTTGTATTTTTGTTTGAAATTTAAATATGAATTCCAAAGATTCCTTTCTACTCAATCAATGGCTTATAAAAGCATTTTAACAATCACAGTCATATGAGTGTCTAAGAATGCAACTTTTTCCAGAAATCATGTATTCCTATATTATCCCTTTTGGGCCCTGTAATAATCCAGTGAAATATTTAGCAATGTGAATGGCTGGTTTATTTTCAATTCTCTACAGTTCACAAAAGCACTCTGACACACTATTATGGATTGAATTGTGTCCTCTCCTCCCAAATTTGTATGCAGTCCCTCAGAAGATAACCTTATTTAGGGCTAGGGTCTTTACAAAAGGAATCAAGGAAAAGTGAGACAATTAATTTGGGTCCAATTTAATATGACTGGTGTCCTTATAAAAATGGAAAATTTGGAGACAAAGATATTGACAGAGGGAAGAGAATATGAAGAGACACAGGAAAAAGTCGGTCATCTACAAGCCTAGGAAAGAGGTCTGGAACATATCTTCCCCTCACAGTCCTCAGAAGAAACCAACTCTGCCTGTACCTTGAGTTTGGACGAGTAGCCTCCAGAGCTGTGAGACAATAAATTTCTGTTGCTTAAGCCACCCAGTCTGTGGTGCTTGTCTTAGCTCTAGGAGACTAATACCCGTACTTGTATTTGATGATTTCCTGTCCATCACGTCTTTCACTGCAGTTTTCATTCAACTATAAAAAGAAAGTATCTACTAGTAATTTTCTAAACAAGCATAATACTTGCTCACTTGATTTTTTCTGCCAATAATTCCTTTTCCTATTCTTTCCTCCAACATAACTCCTATTCATCCTTCAGCACTTTTTTTCAAGAAAGGCATTTCTGTGTGTCTACAAATAATAAGGAAGAGGAGAAGGACTGACAAGGGTGGTATGAGATAACTGCTCTAGTTTTTTAGTGTCTTTACGAAAGTCTTTGTACTAATGCTTTGACTTCAAAAAACATATTACCAGTGTACAGAAGTCTTTTTCTCTGTTCTCTCATAGGAAAAAAAAATAAAAATTTAAAAACAAATAAATAAGAAACAAAACAAACTTTTTTCCCCTTTACTTTGTGAAGTAATTGTGTTTTTAGAATGGAAAATGAAGAAAACTATTTTAGACCTAATGCAACAACATATGACAAAAGGAGGCAGCCAGGTATACACAGGAGACTCTCCAGAGGGATCCATTGTTACTAATAGAATTATCTCTAAGCATTGCACAAACTCAAAGAGGCTTACACCTCTCTCCTCCTTTACTGTCCCACTCACTTACCCTTTCCAATTCTGCTTACCCTTTCCAACTCACCATAGGGAAGTTTTCCTTCAGACAATCCTTCTAGCCCTAAAAATGAATTCTCCGCTTTTGCATAATTCCAGGAGACCCAGGGTTCCCTCCATAGCAGCACCAAAGTATCTCATCACTAATGACTCCTTTGGGCTCCTCTTGGGCCATTCTTCACCTTTCCATCTCTGCAACCATTATTGTGGCCTTGCTCAGTTTCCATTTGAACAGTATGAGTTTTGACCAGTGCCTGGGCAACCTCTATATAACCTTTAGTCTTCAATTTAAAGGTTACTCTTCATGGGACTCTCCTCAGTCTCTCTTCCTACTATGCATTTTCATAGATTTCTGTGCTTCTCCTTCACAACATACCTCAAATAGAATTATGGGACTGCATGTCTTTTTTTAATATAGTATTTTTAAACAGGGTTCAAAAATCCTACATAACAAAATTTAGCATCGTCTCTGATTTAAGTGTATACTTGTATAGCGTTAAATTATCTTCTTCTTTATGTCAATTCCTTATGTTTTATTCACAACTAGATTCCTGGTATCTAGGACAGTACCTTACATGTATTTGGTGTTTAAAAGTACTTGCTGAATGAATAAATGTGACATATTTGTTTTCTTTCAATCTTGATGGCAAAGAAAAGTGTGCTTACCATCAATGACACAAAACATTTCTCAAAAAATATTGTGAAATTATTCATTCATTAAATATATATGTTGAGTGTTTATTATATGCCACATATGAGTCCTAGGGATATTTCTATGAGTAAGACCAACAACATTTTGCCTCTTGAAGGCTAAAACTTTGTGGGCTGACATGATAAATAAGTAAATAAATATATAAAAAAGACAAGTAAGAATTAAGACTATGTAAGAAATAGCTGAGTGATGTGACAGAGTTACTGGCCAGGACTAGGTTCATGGACACCATGTTAGTCACTTTGGGCTATAACAAAAATACCATAGACTGGGTGGCTTAAACAACAAAACTTTATTTCTCACAGTTCTGGAGGTTGGGAAGTAGGAGATCAAGGTGCCAGCACATCCAGTATCTGATGAGGACCTGCTTGGATACAGCCACCTTCTCGCTGTATGCTCATATGGCCGAGAGAAAGACAGAGAAAGAGAGACAGAAAGAACAACCTCTCTCCCTTTACTTATAAGGCTGCTAATTCCATCATGGGGGCTCACCCTCCTGATCTAATTACCTCTCGAAGACCTCACCTCTAAATACCATCACATTAAGGCTTCTCCATATGAATATTGGGGGGAAAACACAAACATTCAGTCCATAGCAGACACTAGATTAATGTTTGCTAAAAAATGAAGAATGACCACATTAAGTGTGATAAAGAAAGGGTCCTCTGAAGAGACAAAAATTAAGTATAGAACTGAGAAATTAACCCTAGATATGAAGTTAGCCACGCAGAGTTAGTAAAACAGCATTTGAGCAGAGATAAGTGCAAGTTTATAGGTACTTACAATAGAAAATAATTGGATCTGTTCAGGCAATAAAAAGGAAGCCAGTGGAACTGAATTCAAGTGGTATAATATAAGTTTGGAGAATTAGGTAGCAGCCAGATCATCTGTGGCCCCATAGGCCACTGCCGAGGGGCCAGAGGTCCCTGTCACTAATCTGACTTATTTGTCTGTTTGAAAGATTACTGACTTCTTTGTGCTGAATGAGGTGTAAGGGGCCAGAACGTGAAGAATAGACTATTATACTCTGGAGGCTATTGCATAGTATCTTGATTAAAACGGTGGTACTTATTTTAGGTGGTAGAACTTGGGAGGAAAAGGAGACTGATTTATTGGGAATTCAGGGCCAGGGAGGATTTGGTCAAGGATTACCTGTGAGGCTTAAGCAAAAAGCAGGAATCAAGCTTGACTTCTGCCCCAAATCTCTGCTCATTCTATACCTTTTTCATCCAATTACAAGGCATTGACTATGCTACAAGTATAATCCATGACCATGAAAAGTTAGCTAAAACAGTTGGGACTTGAACACAGCACAAGTGAAATAAACTCAGGACAGAAAGTCATCTTTTTCAACTTACATTTCCTGTACCTACCACTGTTTGGCATATGGTTTTTGCCCAGGGTTTGTCAATGAGTGACTGCATGCTACATCAGAGAAATGCCCAAGTAGAAAATGATGACTAAATAAGTGGATTTGATTTGCGAATCCATTTTTCAGTATATAAGTTAAACTCAAATGTATTTGCATCTGTACTTGCATTGTACAAGCATGCTAGTAAATGATAAAGGCAGTAGTAGTCTAAGTTCTTCCATTTAATTAATAGTCTTCCACTCTACTATGATCGTTCCATATATACTTGGGCTGATCTCACTATTAAAGACCACTGAGATCCTTCTAGGCATGGCAATCACAATTAGCTAAATGACTAGTTAGGTAATAGATAACTAGTGAAATGGAAGAATCATGCAATGTCTCTGAAGTTTAGTTGTCTTATCTATAATATTAGAAAGTTAGAACTAACGAGCTTTAATATTGTGTGTAAGGGAACAATGTAATGCTCAAAGCACCCATTGGGAGAAACCATGCAACTGCTCTCTGTTCACATTATGCTTCCTCCACATCTCTCATTTCCCACACATTCATTTCAATATTTTTTAAAATGTTTATTTATTTATTTTGAGACAGAGAGAGCACATGGGGGAGGGGGGTGGGGGAGAGAATCCTAGGCAGGCTCCTCACTGTCAGTTCAGAGCCCAACATGGGCTTGAACCCATGGACTAGGAGATCATGACCTGAGCTAAAATCAATAGTTGGACACTTAACTAACTGAGCCACCCAGGTGCCCCATTTCAATATTTTTATTCACATAGATTTATTATGAATCTACTAATTCCCCAAAAGTACCAAAATACTTCTGAGAAAATAAATAAAATTATTCCACATCAATGACTTTTTTGTACAATTGATGCATGGTTAGGAAAGCTTTATGCAAAGAATATTGCTTGAAGTTTTCAATATACTCGTGAAAGAGGTAAAATAAAATAAAATAAAATAAAATATAAAAATAAAATAAAATAAAAGTAGATGAAATTTCTATACACATTTTTCCAGCTTAGAAAGATAAATATATTTTCAAGCTCTTTAGAAACAGCAAGCTATGAGACACATTGTGAATTTTTATCATGCCCACTTGCACATTTCAAACAATGCAGCTCAATGTATGAACTAAGTACAATTATCCTCATTCCTTTTGTCTTAATTTTCATGACTCCTGTATCTATAAAAAGGCTGAGACTAGGTGGAATGCATATGTAGGTGTGTGCATTTCCCCACATATAAGACACCATAATTTTAAAATAGTTTCTGGCAGGTGAATTCAGGCTATGAAAGGGATATTTATGGCTTTAGTTCAGAAAGAGATCACAGAGGGTATGAACTGCATGAAGACAAACTCTATAATAAGTGAAGAAGCCAGCAAGTACTTATAATTTTTCACAGTCTGAAAAATGAAAAACCTAATTGAAGCCAACCTATTGACAATTATTTTATTAAAGACACACTCTGTGTGTTTAATACAGAATTTGAAAAACAAAATAGGTGCACATATATTTCTAAGCTTATGAAAACCACAGCCAAAGATACAGGTGCCTTAAATTCAGAGTGTACTGGTGTAGCAGCAAGGATTATACATACCATGTTGGAAATTCTAATAAAAATTGAGGATAACAAAAAACAAAAAGAGGAGAAGGGGGGTGGGAAGGAAAGGGAGAAACAAAAAGGATAATGTTGCAGGTTGTGAAGGACCAAAGGAATGCAGTCACAGCGACTGCAAAGTTTAGCCCTCTAGCCCTGTGCACTGAAAACTGTTTGCCACAGTTTGCAGATGCCTTACCCAAGTGCCAATTTATACAAGTTCTACTGAATCAAACCTCTTCAGTTTGTGACAGTTGTTGAGAGCATGATTATTCTGTAATTATTTGACAAGTTTAACTAATTAGGTATCGTAATTCATTTGAACGTGTCCTTGTAATTTATGCATTGATAATTTATTTGCAATTACCTAATCTTGATCATTTGTATCCTGGGTAAAGCTGTAAGTTACATTAATAGTATATACACATCTATAAGTGATAGAAATATGCGCCTGAGTTGAATTTTATATTAATGTAATACAGATGAACATGAAGTCATGAACTTATACAATATCAGGCAAAAAATGATTTATGTCAGAAGATAATTTGGCTTTCTCTACAAGGATCAATGGTGGAATGTATATTTGTCAATTCTAATAAAATAATTTAATTAAACATGGAATTAAATATCAAGAGATTGTAAACATCAACATGGTGATAGGAAATAGCAGGAAATAGCAATATACTCCTGTGCTAAAAAATAAATAAAGAAACACATAAGTAGTAGTATTTGGCACAATGGAGTCAACATGAAGAATGACCAAGGTATTGTTCTTTTTAATTGATATCCCACTATCTGGATTACCAGCATCTGGTATAAGTAGGTGTATGGCTTTATACATTCTTTTGTAAACATTGTGATTTAACTTGTAAATTTATCCACACTGATTCTAAAATTACTGCAATTCCCACATTGTTTAGAATGTTCAGTTCTTGAGATAAACAAACCTGAAGCACAAATTCAGTACACGTTGAACTTTTTTCTTTTGTGAATGAAAACAGTTAGATTTGTTTCCCACCCCACCTCCAATCCCTGCTCATCATGAAGAATTTCCCATAGCCATAGCCAAATGTTTTAATTTATAGAACATTCTGTGTTTTGCCACTGGCAATGAAATCATAACTAATAAGTTCCACAGACTGCAATAAAGCCCTAGAGAGAACTATATGCTATCTGCCAAGCATATAATTTTAAGGTTTAATAACGCATAATATGTTTATACAGTTTATCAAAGCACATCTCTTTTTTCAAAAGAAAGAAAGAGAAAAAAGGGAGATGCTTAAACATAGCTCTTAAAGGCACTTCTTTTTAAATGAACTATTGTTAATTGCTTAAGGATTGAAAATATTACCATTTAAAGCAACAGAGTATGTGTTCATTTGATTTAGGTCTGTGTTATCAAAGACATCAGTAATGCTGTGCTTTTATAATCACAAAGGGATTATATCTCCCTTGGAAGAAAATTTTACTAAATAGATTTAATTTGGTGTGTGTCCTTATTTACAAAATACTGAAAATTTTGGTATTTTGAATAATCATTCAGTCTTAAATACTATGAAAATCTGAGTTTTCAAATTTTTCTAATATTTTTCTTAAAATGTAACTGTGCTCTGCTTTATGGTGTCATTAAGACAGAGAAGGAAGAGAGCGTGCTTGATGGCACAGCTTTATCATCTTAAATGAGAACCAAGAATGTTTTTCTCCCAGTTATTAATACTGCCATGCTCACATATCATTCACTGCCAAAAAGTCTGTGTAGGTGATATGATTTGACAGGGCAACGGAGAATTCTTATTCTACATAAAATCCATTGGGAAATAGCTAGGCAGTAACTACAGGACCTGTATTCCCCAGATATCTGCAATAGTAAGATAATTCTTACCATTGAATTCATATCTATTATTGATTTGCAAAGCACATAAATTTCTACATGCAAATATTTTTTCCATGATCTTACATGGCACTTCTTGGGCCTTTAGGCTCGTAAACTTCTGGAAAGCTAAAGCAACATAGTATTTTAGATTATACAGGATTTTGGAAAAAGAAACATGATAAAATGAAAAACAACAGAAAATATGTGTTGGGATTTTCCCAATACGGCCATTAGTATGAGACAGGAGAAAGGAAAAGAATTTCATAAGAAATGAATGGATGTGAGAAATGGGAATGGTAAGAATGGAATTAGGAAATGAATTATCTCAACTTGGCATTAAAGAATAAATGTATATATTTAGGGCATGGAGTTTCAGTAATTTGGGTTTGTTAAGTCTAGCTTCCATATGGAAGCTCCAAATCCTTTGTCTGTTTCATTTTATGGTATAAAATCTTCTCCATGTTCTCCATCAAAGAAAACCAAAGGATGTCAAACACTAATATGCACACATTGAATACAACTATCACTTTGTTTCCAATGGGGAGAACACAAAACTAAATCAAAAGTATAAAACATTTAGCTGTTATATAAATAAATGAAAATATCACAGAATGAAGTGTAACTTGAAGCAGTGCATCATGGAACTGAAGTGTGTTTCTACTGTGTGTGTATTATTTTGAGATATTGATTTTCCATTTTTTTGCACAGTTAAATACAGTTCTAGATCATGTTTGTTAGTTGAGTTTTCTCTTTTTTAATGTTTATTTATTTTGAGAGAGAGAGAGAGAGAGAGAGAGCACGAGAAGGGGAGATGGGCAGAGGGAGAGGGAGAGAGAAAATCCCAAGCTCTGTACTATCAGCACAGAGCCTTATGGGGGGCTTAATCCCATGAACTGCAAGATCATGACCTGAGACCAAATCAAGAGTCAGACACTTAATTGACTGATCCACCCAGGAGCCCAAATTGAGTTTTCTTCTTGAATATAACAGAAACAATGAGGCAGGGATAAGTGGTGAGCAATGAAATGCTTTATCATAGCAGTTGTTATTTTAGAGGTTAACTGATTTTTTTCAGGACTGGAAGCACCAGGGCCAGTAGACAGAAGCTTACCTAAATATTGCCTAAATGAATAAAAAAATTACTTAAAGAAAATCACCATTAAGTTTCAGTTTATGGTGATAAATAATAAGTACTGTGGAGTAAGGTGGCATTCCAACAAATCCTGGCTGAGCCATTTATTACCTATGTGGCTTTGGATGGGTTACTTAGTCTACAAGTTGGTGTCTTCGTCTTCAAAATGAAGAGAAGTATCCTTACTTCAGAGACGTGGAAAATTAAAAGTGATGTTTAGGAAATAATGTACCCAGCAAAAGTATATTTAGCTTGCAGTCAAACTCCATGTAAAGCAGCTACTATTATTGCCAACACAGTGTTACAAACATATTTTTCTTTGTTTTCCTCAGCAATGTCCAACAGTTATCAACAACACTACCCAGGACTGCACTTCATGGTGAACCACTTGACCTGTCTTATTCAAGAAGGGCTCATATTTCTCATTCTCAGAATCCTATGGAAATGTAATGTCCAATGCACCAATACCTTATGGCTTTGCCCTTGTCTCCTGTTGGCTACCTAGTTTTATATAGCCTGTGATACTGCGAATGAGCTATAAGATTTATTTAAGTCTTGCTTAGAATGTGTAATAAACATATATCAATTGATGTGTAATTTTGTCCGGAAATATGAATTTGAATTGGTCTTAGAAATTTTAAATATCTGGAAGAGATATTCATGGTCAGTCAGGTCTCGCTGGGGCTCTTTGAATATGACCAATGCAGCATAATTGGTTGTCAGCATGAGAGAATGCTGCTTGCAGAGATCCTGTGTATCAGAGTTAACAACACATACAGAATGAAATAGTGCTGGGACCTCATAGGGGAGGTGACAGTGTGATGCCAGGAGTAGGGGGTGCATGTGTATTGACTGAATCTTAATTACATTCAAAAATGTAATAATAATATTAAAGAAAATATTATGAAAAGAAAAATATGGTATCAGTTGTCCTTACCCTAACAAAAAATTTATTTTCATCTCTTGCCTATTTTCTTCCTATATTAAATTGACTATAACCACCACCATGAGACAGCCTTCTGTGAGTGGTCTTACTAAGTGTTACTGAGTAAGCAGTCTTCTTTCTATAAAGCTGATCAGGAGGGAAAGTAAATGAATCAAACCGTGGACCATCTAGCCTAGCCCAGAGTTGCTTATGTGACGCTCTCTGTTGCATACTTTGTTCCAGGTGGGCAAAAATTGTTAAAAAACTGAACCTTATATACACGTACTGGTACCAACTGATGACAGAGGAGGTACGAGAGAAGGTCATTTCTCTGAAACCGCTAGACCCTGACCTGTTCCAGATTTATCAAATTTATGTTTGGATATCATAATACCAAAGATGGAAAGGAATTTTTGGTATATTGGAACATAAGTTATGGTAAAAAACAAGTTTAACCTAAATATACGTATTTATAAATGTATATGTATATAATGTATAAATTATTTTAAAACACTTTCAATGTTGGGATGCCTGGGTAGCTCAGTCGGTTGAGCATCTAACTTCAGCTCAGGCCATGATCTCATGGTTCGTGGGTTCGAGCCCCGCGTTGGGCTCTGGGCTGACAGGTTGGAGCCTGGGGCCTGCTTCGGATTCTGTGTTTCCCTCTATCTCTGCCCCTCCCTTGCTCATGCTCTGTCTCTCAAAAATAAATAAATATTAAAAATTTAAAAAAAAAACTTTCAATGTTTTATAAAATTATTGAACACTTCAGTGAACATGTTACATCAATCAAAAGTAGGAAATAGAAAAAAATTTACTGGTATATTGGTTATTTAAATTTACTAAATGCATTTTATTGTGAGTTCTTTTGCAGAAAATAGGTTTGCAATTGACTCTCATTTCCTTAAAAATGTCAAAAAAAAGTTTTTATCATGACTAAAAAACATCAGTCATTTTTAATGTCTGGAAATTCTTTTGGCCAGCAGAGAGTATATTAAAGTGACTTATTATGAGAAAATAAGGATGCCAAAGTACTGAAAATATCCACTGGAGTCATTTGAGTGCCTTGTGAGGCCTTTCCTTTGCAAATCGTCCCCTCAGTCTGCAAATCTGCAGTAACTTTCGCTCAGTAGTAAATACCCTTCAAGCTATCAATTCCTTTCATTAGATCAGAGATGTTTACAACACAGAGTCGCCACCAGGAGCTGCATTTTAATCTGCCACATGCAGTCTAGCTCATCCCTTCTGCCTCTTGTGGCTTGTACTCCTTCAACAGCATGGGCTTTCTGATTTGCACCAGGCATGCCATGATTCATGAAAGGTCACTTATTATTCATAAGTTACAATGGCATGTTTTTAAAGTCTTGATACACAGTTTTTGAATTATTCTATTGTTGGGCAATTTTGTACTTCCAGACTCCTACATACATATTCTTCTGCTGTATAGCAAAGTAAGCACACATAGCACTGGTTTTGGAGTCAGGTATAACTGGGTTCCAGCCCTGGTGCTATCATTTCCTATCAGAGTGACTTTGAGTGTGTTATGTGTTGCCTCAAAGCTTCAGTTTCCCTATGTGTCACTTGGGGTTTTAGTCACCATCCACATGATTGTTAAGAAGGCTAACTGAGATAATGTATATAAAGCATTCAGAAAATATCCAAGTTCTTAATGTTTTGGGTTATTATGTATTGATTTCTCCATTAAATGGATAAGAAAAATAGGACATTCTGGGGTACCTGGGAGGCTCAGTCAGTTAAGCATCAGACTTGATTTCAGTTTGAGTCAAAATCTCATGGTTTGTGGGATGGAGCACCATGTCGGGCTCTTGTCTGGACAGTGCAGAGCCTGCTTGGGATTCTCTTTCTCCCCTTCTCTAACCCCTCCCATTCTCTCTCTCTCTCTCTCTCTCTCTCTCTCTCTGTCTCTCTCTCTCAAAATAAATAAGCATTTTTTAAAAAGAAAGAAAAAGAGGACATTCTAGAACAATTTTCAAAATTTTGGCTCTCAGAGTTTGTAAAAAATTTCATAGGTGGACTTAGTTGAGTGGAAGTTTCCTTTATAATTTTGCTCCAATTGTCTAACCATGCCTCAAAATCATCCAAAGGAAACACAATTGTTGCCAATTTATGGACCTCTGTCATCTATTCTTAATACGAATCCAGATATAATTTGACCTCAATCTATATGCTCTGCATCTAATGGGGGATTTTGCACTTTGAGTAGAATCTGGTCTCTGTGCAAAGCATGCTTTGCACTTGTACAAAAGTAAAGTAAAACTATATACTGAAACCCATTCAGTAGTATTCTATTACAAAAATATATTTTATAAAAAAACCTCTCAGTATTAAAAAAAAAGAAACTCTCACTATTAAAATAACTATGTTGCAGATAATGCCTCACTAAAGTTCATAAACAGCAAATGCCCAGTGAGCACAGGATTGTATATTTTTCTTCTAGTTTTACTCTAATGTTACATATTTCATGAGAGTCTTAACAGTAGAAATGTGAAGTTGGATTTGTTTATATCCAACTAAATTTAAAGAATGACAAAACTGTTCCACTAAGTAGTGAAAATACAAAACCTTGTGTTCAATTTCTCAATTTGCCAATTGCTACAAAAAAGCATATGGCCCAATCTGGCATGACTAATTGCACAGGATCTTAGTAAGGCTTATTACTTAGAAATAGCTGTCAATGAAAACAAAATTTATTATTTTTATGAAAGTTTCTACTATTAGTTTACTATTATTGATGGTAATGATCTGTTGGTAAGAGGACACAACTGCATTTTATTAGTAATTTTTACCTTTCTATTCAACTTTCATATGTATTCATATTGTGATGACAATTTAAGATTTTATAAAAATGCAACATAACAGTGACTCTGTTGCTATGGAATGCTTGGACATTTTATATCATTATGGTCTCTGTGTTTACATTGCACAGCTACATAATGAAGATGCAATCAGTCTGGAGGAGAGTCAAGTGTATTCCATTACTCTAAGGATATATTTGCTGAATTTCTATCATGGGAATAAATTTAAACTTGCTTAATCATTTTGGTCAGTTCTAAACTTCGCTATTTTCAGGGATGCCTGGTATTTTAAAATAAAACTTCACAAAGATAAACATTTAAATATCAGGGCTTATTTTTAGAACTGAATTTTAGTTACCATATTTATAAATAATGGCATCCTTGAATTTATTTGGGAAATGAGTATGATTTGCAGAAAGAAAATGATGTCAAGGATACACATATGTATATGCTCTCTCTCCTTCTCTCTCATACAGATATAGATACACAAGCTTAAAGAAGAATTTGGATAGTATCACATATAATAGAGAACAACAAAACAGCAACTATGATCTAACAATATAGGAAGTCAACTTTTTAAATATTTTTTCATGATTTTATCCAGTTTTTTTTTACATGCATACTCATCTTGGTTGGTTTCAACTTTTCACCAGTAAAAAAAGTAATGCTGCAATATATTTTTGAATACAACATTTATTAAATTTTTAGTGCTTCTCTGAAATAAACATTTCAGAAATTAGACTGCTGGATTTTGGTTCATGAATATTTCCACAATTTAAAACATTTACTGTGCATATCATGTACACAATTGTAAACCAGTTTACTGTGCCCTAACCAATATAGCTACGTACATGGAGGCGCCCGTGATCCACAGCATAACTGTCAAAAAGAGCATATAATAAAACCCTCCACAATTTATTTGACATTTTAAAATGGTAAACAAGTAAATATGGTAAACAAATTTTGCAATTTCAGCAGGAAATCTGAATGGACACTGTTAGATGAAGAAAAACAAGAAGACCAGAAAATAACGTGGATGTTGAAAACAGATGAAGGGTCAATGAGTTCTTCTTCTCTGTGCCAAACTAACAATTTATAAAAATAGCACCAACCAATTCTCATTGCTAATTAAGTGTTTGACCTACCAGGAATGTCATTCAGATTTTTAAAGCACTTCCAACATTGAATCCAATGAACCAAAATATTTAGAGTCCAATTTTTTCCACCACCACTGGATACTCAGGCTAAAGACTCTGTAGATATCCAAATCCAGAGCGGTGCTAAACTCTTTCAAGAAAAAGAAAAAAAAAACATACCAGACAAAAACTAATACACTAGAGGCATTTATTAATATCAACTGGCAAGATTAATGTATCCTATAACACAATCAGTCCACTAGTGTTTAAACATTACTTGATATAAAATAGGTCCACTGAGCTAGATTTATGAAGAGAATTGATGATAGAAGAATGCCTAATAAGATCTGGATAGCAAGCTGAAGCCAAAGGGAGCAGGGCAGTCAGGAAAAAATGAGAACTTGCTAAAATACAACTTCAAGCAATACATCATTCCTGGAGGGCACCGGGTAGCATTGGCACTGGGGACACGCAGGTGGCTCCAGGAGTATTAGATTTCCGAGCCTTTTGGGTAAAGCACAAGCAAAGAAAATTAGGCGGAAAAAAGTCTGTTTTCACACTTCCCAGAACTTTGAAGAGGGGCAGTGATAATTAGTACTTCTGATAATCCTTTTCCTTGTCTGCCACATTTGGGTTAAATTGAAAAGTGATTACGAACAACCCAGGGAAATGTGGAAAAGAACCATCATTTGTTGATTACCAGGCACTACGAGGCACTCTAAGTAAATTATGTAATTTACTGCCATTTTAATTCTTGCAATATTACCCACATTTTATAAGTGGGGAAATTTCAGCTTTGAGAAGTTAAATAGTTCATAAGGGCATGTAACTAATGTGAGAAAACAGTCCGATTAATTCTGAAGCCCAAGCTTTCCGAGCTAAAACCTTACTTTAGACTGTTCATACAAGACGAACACTAAGTGAAGAAGAACTGAAACACGGTTTAATATTACATACTGTTGTTATATGTAGTTCAATACCTACTTTCATCTGTTTCCTGTTGGTGCTTCTAGAGAATTCCTACATGAGTGTTTAATGAAGCATCTTGCTTTCTCGCTTACTATCTTCCATTTTTGTAGTTTATCATTTGAAAGGCATTTGATGAAAAAAGAGAAGCAATCATGTAACCGAATTCTTACCTAACTAAGAATACATTAACATAACATAACATTTACATTAAATTATATTTAAATCCAGGCTAGGTGTTCTATAGGAAGCAATATATTAAATGCAATTGTTTGACTAACCTTTTACAAAATGTCTGTGTCTCTAAAACTAAATGAATTGTTCACCATAAGGGTGCATTCTGAGGATGTGACCATTGCAAATCAGAATCACCAGAGATCTCTCCATGCCACTCACTGAAAAGTATACTCACAACTACACAAAAGTTGGAAGATTTCAAACTACAGCTGAAATGTAGGCCTCGTTTTCAGACAACTGGATGTAACTGCACAAATGTCCATCATTTAGGCCCTATTGATCCAATATTTTTGGGAGTATTTTTTTTCTTTAAAAGTAAGCTGAAATGCACTCTTAAAATACAATGAAAGGTCTAGCATCTAACAATGATTTGACATTTAAAAATGGTTCCTTAGAAATGAAATGAAATAATTTAATCAACTCCTTACTCAACCTGACACTAAAGCTCAAAATCTAAATCAAAGTCAGAGCTTCCTGACAATACTGTTCAAGAAAACCATCACTGACTGGAAGGCTGACTGAAACTTAAGGAGAATCTATTTTAATAGGGATAATCAGTTCAAGAAAAGAACAAGAGTAGCAAATCTGTTTTGTCCTGTGAATCCACAGGATTGCTATATGTGCCTCAGGAAAAGTAAAGGTGCAGAAGTCTAGCTTTTATGACAAAATTAATGTATCAAGTAAATCACATTTGCTGAAAATTTGGCCACCGCTATAATGCTTTGCAAAACTGCTTTGCAGGAAATCCTCAAATTCAGATGGACTGTATTTGAAAACTGGATTTGGAAATTGCAAAAATTGAGAAAGGTTGTTGCCTTTTCTTCCATTTCTCCCTCCCTTCCCTCCTTCCTGCCTCCCTCCCTTCCTTCCTTCCTTCTTTTTTCCCCGAAAGACAGTGTAATATGCTATTTATACATGAGGTGGTTGGGGGAGGGGGACACTCCCCCCCCCCCCCCAGGAAGATAACCTTTGGTAGCATTTCTAGATTTACCTACTAGTGTTTCATTCCCAATATTTAACATGGGAAGGAAGGGGAAAAGGTTGAAGTAGGAAGGGAGATTTTGGAAGCAAGGGAATCTTTCTCAAGTGTGTCAAAAAAGCTGCAATTCTGTATTTTTGTGTGGTGATGTGTAAATTATTATAAATCTGGATTATAATTTCAGCAAGGGCATAGCTCATGTCTGCATTGATTTACTGATGACATTTCAGCGCCTGGCATAGCACTTTGCATGTATTAAGTGTTCAATGAATATTTCTTATATGAGTAAATGAACTATGGATGGACAGGACATTACAGAAACTGAATTCAGTTCCCCTACTGTATGCTTCTGAGGACCCTAGGTAGATCTTGGACTCTCCAATTCCTACAGAAGGGACCTTGCACACCAGAAATGATTCCAACATTATTATCCTGTACCATGTTGAGCTAGCATGCATAAAAGAGACAGAGAGACACAATATGAAATGTGCATCATTGGGCAGTAGATTACCAGGTGAGCATCAGTGTTCCCAAACCAAGAATATAAATTATATGATTGTGTGCATACACATATGTGTCACTAAATCAAAGATTCCCAAAGGGGGATATCACTTAATTGCATTATTTTCAAACATTTTACTTATAATGATTTTTTAAATACAGTTAATGATTTGGGACTAGAATATTTTAAAATAAGATAGTCTATACTACAATAAATTGAAATTAATAAGATGAAAAAGGAAAGCAAATGGGATGCATTAGCAAAAATTTAAAAATATCATTCTCTTAGATATCAAAAATCTGATATTCTCATCAGAGGACCACAGTGTCTTTATTTTATTTTATATATATTTTTATTATATATCATATATTTATAGATTTATTATATATATATTATATATATATATATTGATTTATTCTATTTTGTTTTGTGTTGTGTGTGTTTCTAGTGAATCTGGAATATATCCTGAGGCAGAATCTTATACTACTAAGTAGATCCAACTGTCGGAAAGCTGTATTTTTGAGAGAGCATGTGAATTGGTTAGTGCCTGTAGACCTGGCCTCAAAATCTTTTCTTTCCACTTTATACTTATGTATTCCTTTAAAAGATATTCAATAAGTTTAGGCCCATTCATTTTCATCTGTAAAATTAGGGTGCAAATTTTCTACATGTTAATTGATAATAATTAAATGAAACTGTAAAGCATGGAGAACAAGCTGGCACATGATTTGCACAAAGTAAGTGGTATTTACCATTATTCTAGGTCAGAAAATGTATCGTGCAGCATATTGCACTAGTGCTTATGGTTTGGGAATCTTTCATACAATGCCAGGCTTTCACACAAAGTCAGAATATCTTATAGATGTTTGCAACTATCCAGTTCTATAAATATTAAAATTATCTTACAGCAGACTTAATATTTTCAATATTACTTAGATCTTTTCAGGTTTTTTTTTCCCAAAGATTTGTTTTTGAAAAGGAACATGAAAAAGGAATTTATTATTTATCAGGAAGTTGCACCTTAATGAACTTAAGAATTATAGGATTTTTTCAAAGAAATTGGTAACAAGTAAACATAGCTAGCATAGCTAGTATTTTTAAATTAACTGAATATAGTCTATAAATTAGTCCTCCTTGCTGTGAAAGATTACCTTGCAATGAGTTAGTGAGGTATGTATAAAATCAACTTTTGATTGTGGAGAAAGTAGTGAAAAGAAGACATAATATTATTCAACTGTGTTGAATATTTGAGGCACTTTCTTATTTAAATCTCCTGACAAGTCATAGAGAAAATAAAACTAACTGCAAACCAGCAGAGAAGCCACCAGAATTTGCCTGTTTGGAGCTATAAGAATTTTTGAAGTGGTGCTGACATAAATAACTGGAACTATGCTCATTCTAAGGAGGAAGGCTTGATTCAAACAGATTCATGGTCAGTTGAAGGAAACATTCTATCCACATCTCAAGATAAGGGAAGAGTAAAATATCCAGTGAGAGCTCCAAAACTAAATCTGGATTTGTAAGACAGTGACTAAATTATTTCTTTAAGACATATTATAATTGTGGGAAATATTTTAGTATATTATTAAGTTACAATGATTAGATTAATATTACTAATCATAATATATAGCAAAAAAAAATTGAGTGTCACATAGTTGAGAAAACAGTTGAGTTACAAAGAATATCTCTGTCATGCCTATGACAAAACTGGTGGTCAAAATAAAAAAGATATCTTTATGCATTAAATTTTTCCCCACCACCCCCCCCCCCCACCAAAAAAAATGGTCTGGAGTTCTAACTTCTAATACCTCAGAGTGTGATCTTTCTAGCAGATAGTCTTTGCAGAGGTAATCAAGTTAAAATGAGGTCATTAGGGTGAACCTTAATCTAATATGACTGGTGTTTTCATAAAAAGGGGAAATTTTGGACACAGTGAGAGACTTGCCCACACAGAGAACACCATAGGATGATTGGAATTAAGCTGCCACAAGTCAAATAACGACCAGAAGCTAGGAAAGAGGCCTAGAATAGATTCTTCCACTGAACCGCCTGAGGCACCGTGGCCCAGATGATACTCCACTCAGGAGTGTAGGACTATAATTTCTTTTGTTCTGAGCCACCCAGTTTGTGGCACTGCGTTACAGCAACTCTAGCAAAATAATACAGCCATACTTCCACTGTTGCCTTCATTAGGATATACACTACCACCAAGAAAGTGGTTTTTCCTTAAAGTAGCTGAATTCTGATGAAATGTTAACCTCTCAAATGCTAGTATTCCAAACTCAAACCTCAAAAGTGACAGTTAATATCACTTTACTCAGGTTGTAAGGTCTGAATGTAAATTGAAAACATAAGGTGTCCCGAGCTTTCTAGATAGTCTGCTACTAGACATGGGATCAACTAGGTGGGTGAATGGCTGACTGCCGGTTTGGGTTTTCAATAGGATGTTGTGGTGACCAGGTTCTGAACTATAATTCATAAATTTTTATAAAATGGAAGAATTCTGTATGCTAAAAAAATTTCCAAACCGTTGCCACTGCAAATGATTTAAAACTGATTTTTAAGTAACTTCTTTTCCTTCCTTTTCAACAGTGTTTTTATTTGTCTTATTTAATCAGTGCATGACTTACTCCATGTCTGGGGTAGTAAAGTTTATGTAATAAGATACTTTGTGGAATAGAAGTTCGTCTTGCTCTGTGTTGCTCAGCCCACTATTAAGTCATCTGGAGTGTGTTCAGCTAAGACAAATGTATTAAAATTTATATCTTTGCAAACCTATAGGTATTATTCTTTAGGTAACAAAAGAGCAACGAGAGTTATTTTTATGGTTTAAATGCCAAATTATTTAATCTTTTAATGTTATTTGCAAAATGTGTGGCCTTGAATGGAAATTTCCACTAACTTTGCTAATAAAGGGGATTTTTAACCACTTCTACTCATATATACCAAACTATACACAAAATAAGATGATGAATTAGGAAGGAAATGCTGTTAAGAGAATTACTACAAGCATGAGGAAACTATTAGACCAGAGTTTTCAGTAGTCTAAAATTCTGAGATTTGATTTTTAAATGATGAAACATCCAATAAGCCAAATGACTCTGCATAAACATGTACCGTGGAATAAATTATTCCAAATGAAAGCATGGATATTATTTGTTCAGCTGTTTTAGTGGTTAGAACGTTAGGAACAAAAGCTATTATTGTTCGATGTATTTTTTCACAGGAAATAGACAGTGGCAAACATACAGTAGTTCAACACATGAGATCAGAGACATGGTTTTTATAGTAAACTAAGAACAGATGTTGGAACTATTCAAGACCTTTACAGAATTATTAGTTATGTTTGCCTTTGAAAGCAAAGAAAGTTTATAAAGACTCACGTATCTGATTATATTAAGAAACAGACAGGTTTTCAAATCCAAAAGCTTTAATTCATTCAAGCTAAAAGGTTCTGCTGCATAAATTCTGAATGTGCTACTCAACACTATTGCAAATAATTACAATAGGTTCCATGTTACCCTACTGCTTTTAAAAGTATGCTTACTTTTGAAAGGTATAAAAACTACTGATTCCTCACATACAATCTAAGTACCCCCATTCACTAAAAATCACATAGAAGTAGGATTTATGCTGTAGGCATACATTTCTATTTAATAGCAATCACTAAAATCAATTGATTCACATATAGAAAAAGAAAGAAAGAAAGAAAGAAAGAAAGAGAGAAAGAAAGAAAGAAAGAAAGAAAAAAGAAAGGAAGAAAAAAGAAAGTAAATTGCCTAGGTAACTTGAAGGCATATTTTCTGGGGTAGAACTAAAAGCCAACAAAGTAGCCTTTTCACCATATATGGAACACTTGTATGAAATAATTTTACCTCATCAGTCCCTCTAAGTTACTGAATTCTAAGTTTCAGGCTTTTTATTGTTTCTCTTCTGTTTCAAAATCTCCATCCCCTCTTACTCAGCTCATATTCCATGGTGTATCATCGCAATTACCCCCTACCCCCCCATTCTCAGTTTCTGTGCTCCGCCCTACTCTGTAGCACAACTTGAACAAAACCATATCTGGATTAGCCCCTGGTTAAATCCATTTCAGTTCCTACTCTGAACCTGCATCTCTACATCCATTTATGACTAGAAAAATGTCCAACTGTGTTGGTGAGCCCTATTTTAAATTTATGACCTCTAACTTTAGATGGACCCTTAGTGCTGCCTAACAATCATTTCCTTAGTTCATTCTCCAACGTACTAGTTCATATCTTTCTGATTCTAGTAAAATTTCCAGAGACCCTCCCCCCCATCACCACATAGACATACTTACCCTTTTAGTTGACAGTCTTGACTTGGACTTCTCTGAGAAAATGGAACTGATCATTAGAGATTTTACAAAAGCTCCACCATCAAGTCTCCCAACTTACCGGTATCTCTAACTACACACGCTACCTTTTTTCTTGTTATAAGGAATACAATGTTTTATTCCTAGGTAAGGCTAACATCTCAACTTCTGACTATGTACTATCCTTTGTAGGTCATACGAGACTGGCATTTTTCTTTTCTTTCTGTATACGTGACTTGATCTTTCCCCTCCTCATATATACATACCAAAGTATCTCCAATTATAGAGAATTAGCTTTAAAAACCTCCATCCAACTCATATTCGATTCCAGCTACTTCTCCAATTCTATGCTCTCATTTATTTCAAAACTCAAGAATATCATCTTTTTTATGGTATGGACAATATGATAAAGTCGTTTAAAAAATTTTGTCTGCATTTTTTTTCACTTAAACCCACTGAATATGAACACACAGGTATGTAGATCTCAAAAGTCTCCAAGCAAGTTCAACCCAAAGAGGATATCACTGAGGCACAATATAATCAAATTGTCAAAAATTAAAGAAAAAGAGACAATTTTGAAAGCAGAATGAGAAAAGCAACCAATCATGTACAAGGAAATACCCACAGACTATCAGTGGCATTCTCAGCAAAAGCCTTGCAGGCCATGGGGCGCCTGGGTGGCTTGGTCGGTTAAGCGTCCGACTTCGGCTCAGGTCATGACCTCACAGTCCGTGAGTTCGAGCCCCGCGTCGGGCTCTGTGCTGACAGCTCAGAGCCTGGAGGCTGCTTCGGATTCTGTGTCTCCCACCCTCTCTGCCCCTCCCCTGTTCATGCTCTGTCTCTCTCTGTCTCAAAAATAAACGTTAAAAAATTTTTTTTTAAATTAAAAAAAAAAAAAAGCCTTGCAGGCCAGGAGAAAATAGGATGATATACTATAAGTGCTAGAAAAAAAAAAACTGCCAACAAAAAGTACTTTAACTAACAAGGCTGTCCTATAGATATGAAGAAGAGATCAAGACTTTTCCATATAAAAGGTGTGGAAGTTAACCTCTATTAGACTTGCCTTACAATAAAAACTAAGGGGAGTTCCCCAAACTAAAAAGAAAAATGTAATTAGTAACATGAAAACATATGCAAGTATAAAACTGATAAAAATAAAACATTGTCAAATTTAGGATGCTTTAATAATGTAATGGTGTTAGATAAATCACTTTTAATTCTATTATGCTTAACAACAAGAGTGTCAAAAATAACTATAGGTACAACAATTTGTTAATGGATACACAACATTAGAACTTTTTGTTATAATGTTTTTATTTACTTTTTGAGACAGAGAGAGACAGAGCATGAGCAGGGGAGGGGCAGAGAGGGTGGGAGACACAGAATCCGAAGCAGGCTCCAGGCTCTGAGCTGTCCCCACAGAGCCTGATGCGGGGCTCAAACTCGCGGACTGTGAGATCATGACCTGAGCTGAAGTCAGACGCTTAACCTACTGAGCCACCCAGGCACCCCTGGATACACAACATTAAAAAATGTGAATTGTACCATTAGAAACATAAAATGTGGAGGGTAGTAGAAGTGTAGAGTTTTGGTATGCAATTTAAATTAAGTTGTTATCAACTTAAGTTGGTATAACTATAAAACGTTTTAAGAAAGTTTCATGGTAATCACAAAGCAAAAACCTATAATAGATAAAACAAAATACAAATACAAAGAGAAAGAAAACAAAACATACCACTATAGAAAATTATAAAATCACAAAGGAAGACAGAAAACAAATTGGAAAAAAACTACAAACCCACCTGATAACAATTAACAAAATGAGATCCTAACCTATCAATAATTACTTTAACTTTAAATGAATTAAATTATCCACTTAAGACATAAAGTGACTGAGAAGATATGAGGACAAGATATGCTACATACTATACTGCAACCAAATGGTGCATGTATTTCAGTTTTAAAGCTACACATGGACACATAAGTGAAAGAAAGGAAACATTCCATGCAAATGGAAAACAAAGGAGAGAAGAGGTGACTATATTTATATCACACAAAATAAACTTTAACTCAAAACTATAACAAGAGGCAGAGAAAGTCATTAAATAACAATAAAAGGGTCAATTCATCAAGAAAGTATAACAATTATTAATATATATGCATCCAACATTGGAGCACCTAAATATGCTAAGCAAATACAATCAGATCTGAAGGGAGAAGTAGACAACTACACAATAATAGCAGAGAACTTTCATACCCCACTTTCAACAATGGATATTTCATCCAGACAAAAATGTTGGACCTGAACTATACTGTAGGTTAAATGGTTCTAGCAGACATAACAGAACATTACATTCAACAGCAGCAGAATATACATTCTTTTTAAGTACACGTGGACCATTCTATTGGATAGATCATATGCTAGGCTGTAAAACAAGTCCTAAAAAATGTAAGAAGACTAAAATCATAGCAACTATTTTTTTCTGATAATAATGGTTTCAGAGGAGAAATCAATAACAGCAGGAAAATTGGAAAATTAACAAGAAGTGGAAACGAAAGAACACACCCTTGAACAACATATGCATTCATGATGAAATCAAAAGGGAAATAAAAAAATATCTTAAGAAAAGCAAAGATGGAAATATGGCATATGAAAACTTAAGGGATGCAGCAAAAACAGTGCTAGGAAGAAAGTTTACAGTGATAAATGCCCACATTAAAAAGAAGGAGATCTCAAAGTAACAGTTCAACTTGAAACCTCAAGGAACTAAAAAAAGAGCAAACTAAGCCCAATGTTAGAAAAATGTAGGAAATGACAATTGTTGGAGGAGAAACAAACGAGACAAAGGTTAGAAAAAACAATAGAAAATATCAAGGCAACGAAGATTGAGTTTTTGAAAAGAGAAACAAAATTGGAAAACCTTCCACTAGACTATTCAAGAAAAGAAAAAAAAGAAGACTAAAATAAATAAAATTATAAAAAAGAAGAGGCATTATAATTAATGCCATATAAATACAGAGGTTCATAAGATACTACTAAGGACAATTTTACTTCACTAAATTGGATACCATAAAGAAATGGGTAAGTTCCTAGAAATATACAACCTACCAGACTGAAATCATGAAGACATAGTAATACCGAACACGTCAATAGCAAGTAAGAAGATTCAATTAGCAACCAAAAATCTCAGATGGCTTCACTAGTAAAGTCTGCCAAATATTTAAAGAAAAATTAATACCAATCCTTCTCAAATTCTCCCAAAAAATTAAGCATGAGTAAATACCTTCAGAATCATTTTATAAGGCCAGCATTACCCCAATACCAAAACCAGACAAGAGCACTACAAGAAAACAAAATTACAGGGCAAAATCTCTGATGAATATAGATGAAAAATCCTCAGAAATACTGAGCAAACAGAATTCAGCAGCACATTAAAAGGATCATATATTATGATCAATAGGAATTTATCCCTAGGATTAAAGGATGGTTCAACATATGCAAACCAACCAATGCGATATTTCACACTAACTGAATGAAGGATAAAAATCATATATTCATCTCAATAGATGCAGAAACATGACAAAATTCAACATTTCATGATAAAAAATTTCAACAAATTGAGTATAGAAGGAATGTACCTCAACATAATGAAAGGCCATATTTGACAAACCCAATGTTAACATAATTAACAGTGAAAAATGTAAGCTTTTCTTCTAGGATGAGGAATAAGACCAGAATACCTACTCTTGCAACTTCTATTCAATATAAAACTGGAAGGTCTAGCCAGAGCAATTAGGCAAGAGAAAGAAACAAAAATTATCCAAATAGAAAAGGAAGTAAAATTGCCTGGTTTCAGATGGCAAAATCTTATATAAAGAAAACTATAAAGACTCCACCAAAAAATCTTAGAGTTAATAAATAAATTATTTAAAGTGTGGGACAATAAAAAAACCATATACAAAAAAATCAGTGGCATTTCTATATACTAACAACAAACTATCTAAAAAGAAAATTAAGAAAACAATACCAACCACATTAACATCAAAATCAATAAAATACTTAGGGATAATTTAACCAAGGGAGTGAAATATTTGTACACTGAAACCTAAAACACTAATGAAATAAATGGAAGGGGTGCCTGAGTGTCTCAGTTGGTTGAACGTCTGACTCTCGATTTTGGCTCAGGTCATGATACCAGGGCCATGGGATCAAGCTCCATGTTGGGCTCTGCACTGAGTGTGGAGCCTACTTGAGATTCTCTCTCTCCCTCTGCAACTCTCCCCCACTCATGCCCTCTCTCTCTCTCTCTCTCTCTCTCTCTCTGTGTGTATCAAATAAATTTTTTAATTAAAAAAAAAGAAAGAAATTGAAGAAGACACTAATAAATGGAACCAGACCAATTTTCCTTAGGAACCCATGTTCCTTAGGAAACACCTAATTGGAAGAGTTAATACTGTTCAAATGTTCTTACTTCCCAAAGCAATCTATAAGTTCAATGTGATCCCTATCAAAATTCCAATGACATTTTCATAGAAATAAAAAGAATAATCCTAAAATTTGTGTGGAACCACAAAAGACCCCAAATAGCCAAATTAATCTTAAAAAAGAAGTGCAAAGCTAGGCATCAGACTTCCTGATTAAAACTATATTACAAATCTATAGAATTGAAAATAGTATGGTTTTGGCATAAAAACAGACACATAGACCAATGGAAGAGAATAGAGAGCCTAGAAGTAAACCCATGCACATATGACCAACTAATCTTCAGCAATGGTGACAAGAATACACAATAGGGAAAATGCAGTTTCTTCAATAAATGTTTTTTGGAGATATATATATATATATATATATATATATATATATATATATGCAAAATAGGAATTGGACTCTTACACCATATACAAATGTCAATTGAAAATGGATTGAAGACTTAAATCTAAGACCTGAACCATAAACTGCTAGGAAAAAAACATTAGGAAAGAGTTCCTTGATACTGATCTTTGCAATTATTTCTTTGCTATGACATCAAAAACACATACAAAACAATAAAAAATAGACAAACAGGGCTACATAAAACTAAAAAGCTTCTGAACAGCAGAGAAAACAATCAACATTTGAAAAGGCAATCTACACAATAGGGGGAAATATTTGCAAATTACATGTGCAGTCAACATCACTAGTCAAAGAAATGTAAACCAAAAGCACAATGAGATATCACCTCATGCTGGTAGAATGGCTATTATCAAAAACACAAAAGATAACAATCGGTGAGGATGTGGGGAAATGGAAACTTTGGTACACTGTGGGGGGAATGTAAATTGTACAGTCATTATGGAACCAGTATAGAGTTTACTCAAAAAATTAAAAATAGAACTGCTATAGAAATTAGAAATAGAAATAAAAATAGAAATAGAAATAATAGAAATAGAATAGAAATTTGACTTCTGGATGTGTATCTAAAGGAAATGAAATCAGTATATTTAAGAAATATCTGCACTCTCATGTAATGATGCATTATTCATAATAGACTAGGCACATATGTTTATCATAAGTATCCATCTACAGATGAATGTATAAAGAAACACACAGACACACACACACACACACACTCACACACACACACTGGAATATTATTCAGCCTCAAAGAAGAAGGAAATCCTGCCATTTGTGACAACATGGATGACCCACCTGGAGAACATTATGATAAGAGAAATAAATCAGGCACAGAAAGACAAATAGTGCGTGATCTCACTTATATGTTCAATCTAAAAAGCCAAACTCATAGAAACAGAGGGTAGAATGGTGTTTGTCAGTGGCTTTGGGTGGGTGGAGAAAATTAGGAGATGGTGATCAAATGGTGTAAGTTTTCCGTTATAAGATATAAGTTCTAGAAACCTAATGTATAGTGCAGCGACTATAGTTAATAGTAATATGTCATAAAATGGAAATTTGCTAAGAGAGCAGATCTTAAACTTTCTTGCCACATGCACAACAAATGGTAACTATATAAGGTGATGAATATGTTAATTAGATTGTTTTTGGTAATCTTCTCACAATGTAAATTTTATCAAAACATCACATTGTACACCTTAAGTATATATTATTTTTAGTTGTGAATCATAACTCAATAAAGCTGGAAAAAATAAAGAGATGGCCACAGGTGGTATACAATGTAGCCTTTGAAAATGTAAAAAGTCAAAACAAAACAAAAACTTCACTGAGTTCCACCTCTCCACTGGAACTCCTCTTATCAAAGTCACCATGAACTCTGGACAGTTAAATTTCATTAGTATGCTTCAATAATTTTCAACTTTATCAGCACATCATATATATTTCTTTAAAACACTTTAAAATTTCATGAAAACTACACATTCATTTGATTCTCCTTCTATTTTATAGGTCACTTCTTCAGTCTTGTAGATTATTTCATATCTTCCTTATCTCTCAATAGTATAGTGATCCAGTTCTCAGTTTGGCCTCTTTCCTATGTTCCTTTATAATTACTATGTGTTCCATCAGGTTTTATGGCTTTAAATACCACCTGCTTAACTGATGACTCAGAAAATTCCCCATCTATAAACTAAACCCAGGGTCTTCCTCCTCTCAGTAAATGGTATCTCCACTCATCCTTTGTCTCATACCTAAAAGTCATCCCTGAATTCTCTTTTCCTCTTACGTTAATTTATCAGCAAATCTTGTTGGGTCTACCATCAAAGCATAACCAAACCTGTGTACTTCTAACTACCTCCTCTAAGCTCACCTTGGGCCAAGACCATCATTATTGTTTGCCTGGACTAGTAGTGAGTCTAAGCTGTGTTCCTGTTTATGCCATTTCTCCTCTGCACTCCATTCTCCACAAAGAAGACAGGGTAATGCACTTAAAATAAGAGTCAAGTAAAAACATTCATCTGATAAAACTGCTCCTATGCCTTACCTGTCACTTTGAGTAAAATTTGGAGTCTTTTAATGACCCACTGATGTGATGGCCTACATAGCCACATGATTTGGTCACAGACTTGATTCTGACCTAGTCTATTACCAAATCCTCCTCTCTTAAAGGTCTCCTTGCTATTCTTCAAACATGTCAAATATAACCACCCTTCAGGATTGGATGGCCTTTGCCCAGAGCTTGTATTTATATTCTAGATTGCACCCTGCCCCACCCCACTTCCTTCAGTCCTCCGCCCCATGTCACCTTGTTAGACAGTACCTCGTTACCTTTACTGATCTCTCTATATAAAAGACAACCTCCAAGTGTATTTTTCTGTATGTTTTACCCAACACTGATTTCTTCGTAGCATTTACCACCATATGACATATTATACATTTGGTTTTTTAGTGTCTGTTTCTACTCTCAGAATATTAAGTTCATGAAAGCAGGGATTTTTTTTTTCCCATTTGTTCATCGTTGTGTCCTTACTACCTAGTTTTCTAGAGTCTGGCACATAATATTTATATATTAAAGGGATGAATGAAATAAATGAAACTGAAATAATATCATGAAAACAGTGAGGTTTTTTAAACTTTTAGGAACATACTCATTTCGGTTTAATCTATCCATGTGGATAGAAAATTACTCTCCTTTTTTTTTTTTTATCTATGAGACTTTAGTTAACTCACTAACTTCTCTGTTAAGAGTACTTACTAGTAAGATTGAACTAATCAATTTTAATTTACATGATTCTTCCAAGGAAAAGCTATGAGAATAGTGCCTGGGACATAGAAAGCTCTCCATATGCTAGGTCCTATCATGGCTATTATTATTAAACATATAAAGAACAAATCATTCCACAGTTCAACTGAATAATGTTTTCAATCACATGTACAATGCTGATAATCCATTTGATTGAATGTTCAGGGATCTTCCTATACAATTTCTAAAAGTATATGGTCTTGTTAAAATTTCTTGCAGGAGAAAAGATGCAGTTATGAGATCCTGGCCATGTAAAAGAATTTAATAGATAAATTGATGCTTGCTTACGATTAGCCAGTGATGTGAAATAAGACAAAATGCATGGCAATATATCTTATTTTCTTGTGAGCTTTAGGAAATGTAACAGACTTTCCTTCAGCAACTCTATCATTATCAGGATAATTCAAGCTGAATAAATTATAATTTAATTCTCTACAATGATCACTGCTAGCATAAAGCAGCAGTGTGTACTTTAAATAAGTTACCTGTGTTTTTTTTTTGTTATTCAACATTTCAGAATAACTTGTACACATGTGTGCAAGTGTATGTGTATATATATGTGTGTGTGTGTGTGTGTGTGTGTGTATATATATATGTTTGTGTGTGTATGTGTGTATATATATATGTGTGTATATACATATATATATACACACATACACAGTAATGTATATACATACATGTCTGTGTGTGTGTATATGTATGCATATGCAGGTATCTACTAATAAAAATATTACCAAAAAGGAAAAAAAACGATGAATTTAATTAAATATATTGAAACTAAGTTTTCTTTTCATATATCATTGTCAAAATATATAACAGAAGGTGGGAGAACAGGCTTTAGAGTTAGTCTTGGACTCAGATGCCATCTCTAGCATCTGCTCTGAGACTTCAGATAAGTACAATAGTTGCATTATCCTGAGTTTCCTCATGCAAAAGTACTGCATTTAATTATCTAACATATGCTGTAATGACATAGGTACTTAAAACAGTACTTGTCATATAATAAAAGATCTGTGCATGGAAAGGAAAGGAATTCAATGAACTCAAAAAGAGAAGCTACTTTCAAGAAACTGATAATGAGGAAATGAATGAAACAATTAGTCTAATACTGATTTAGTTACATTATTAATCAACTTTTTGAAAATCTAGGGGCACCTGGGTGGCTCAGTGGGTTAAGCACCCAACTTCAGCTCCGGTCGTGATTTCACAGTTCCTGGGTTCAAGCCCTGTATCAGGCTCTGTGCTGACAGCTCAGAGCCTAGAGTCTGCTTCAGATTCTGTATCTCCCTCTCTCTCTGCTCCTCCTCTGCTTGTCCTCTCTCTCTTCCTCATTGCATTTTAATTGCAATTACTCAACATATAGTGTTGTATTAGTTTCAGGTGTGCAATATAACAATGCAACAATACTTTCAATTTTCTTTAAAGCAAATAAACTAGCCAGTGTTTCTCGACCAAAGTGTTGAGCAGAAGCCTAATAATAACTATTATGGCATATCCCTGGAGAACTTTTTTGTAATGTTCTGATGGTTGAATGCCAAAGCAAGGACAACAGTATGGAAGAAGCTTAAGAAAAAAGTTTTTATGGTGCTTTCTTTGAAACAATTGAAAAAGGTTATCAGAGGGAATAAAAATTTAAGTTCAAAGTCTGACCTAAAGTACCACTATTTTCCTAATATGGCTCTAGTTAAACAAAAGTAAGACACTATTTTTATGTCCTATTTGAACACTTGAAAATGTTTACAGAGCAATAAAATGTAACGCAAAATTGCTTCAGCATTAGAAATTATGATAAAAGTTATATTAACAGAAAACTTGCAATTATTGTTATGATTGAAGAGTTAAAAGTACAATACTTTAGAATCCAGGAAAATCTCAGCTGTGACAGAAAAAAGCAATTTATGAATAATTTTCATTTATTAAAAACTTAATAATAGAATACTATAGGATATTGGTTTTCTGTTTTTTAGGTTAAGAATAATCTTGACCACCTACATATTTGTTATATTTAATTTTTTTCATTTAATTTTTTAAAGGTAGTTAAAAGGTATTTTATTAGTATATAAATTGGCATGTAAATAATCTACTCTAGGTAGTTATAATTATAAAAGTATTTGAAACATTTAAGGAACAGTATGTACTACTTATGAAAAAGTTAGGAAGGGAGAGAAAGGGAGGAAGGGAAACAGTGAAAAGTAAGAGGAAAGGAAAGGAAGAAAAGACAAAAGGAAGGAAAGATAGATGGACAAAAAGGCCAACATTTTCTTTATTTAAAATACTATAAATTTAAAATTAATGGAGTCATAATTAATGGTATTATATCATATCTAACAAAACCTCCAAATATGAGGAAAACAGAGGAGAAAGTGTTAATAGATTCTTAGGTGCGACAGATTTCAAGTATAACTGCTTATCTGCATGTGACAAGTCCATTTATCAAAACAAAGCTCATTTTCCTCGCCTGTGCTATTGTACTCTATATCATAGACCATGCAGGTTCAGGATGCCCTACAAATGTGTTTGTTCTAAGCAAGTATGAAAAATTCACCCTACCTAGGCTTTAGAAAGACTTCAAATAATTGGAGTAATAAGGTTTAACACCATTCTAATACTTTACCTTCCTATATTTTCCTCATAAACCGCTAGATATAATATATACAAAATAAAAGCATTCCATTTCTAAAGCAGTTTTAGTAATTTTGTTCCCACATAACAGCGAATAAAAGGAAAAAAACCCTAATTCAAGTGTTACCCTTCATGAAACCTAGTCTATGAAACCACAGAAAAGAACAACTTCCAAGAATGAAACAAATACAAAGAAATGAATATTTTAGATAACATTCATGAAACAAATTATTACACTTATTCCACATGATCTGTGTATCTTTGGAATTCCTATTTCAATTTACGTAAGGTTTTAAAACAATCAGTAATCCTTATACCTTGAATTGTGATTTTTAGGTAATGTCTTTTTCCAGGTTATCTAAATCGTACCTATTATTATGATTTTCAGTAAGATTACTCACATGTACAGTGAGTGGATGGTTAGAAAATAAACATGAGGACAAAATACAAAATATATAATTAGAATTTTTTATTTTAAAAGCAGAAAGCACATCCTTTATTAGAAACAGTGAAAAGTTGTGGTGGAGCCCTGGCTGAAACTGTTTTTGTGTCTCTGCCTGATATATAGCAGGTGCTTCATGAAATGCAGCATGATATGATACAAAGAACATGTCTCATGAGCAGTCAGATAACAGAGACTAAAGCCCAGATCTTCCAATTACTATGTATAATTATTATCCAATAGTATCTACATATCTCAAAGAAGATAATGTAAGTGCCTAGCACAGTGCCTGGGTATAGTAAATGCTAAGGTGGCAGTAATTCACTGTGAAACAAACCTGGCATAAAAATTATAATTAAAATTAAGGTATAAATAAAAAATTATTATGGAATTTGAATCTCATTAATCAAAAGAGGATAATTATTGCCTCCAATATGATGAAACAACTCAAAATATTAATGGCACAAGAATCTTTTTATATGCTCCTTATTATGTTGCAATATGACAGTCTACTTAAGACCAACTTTTTTCTTCTAATATTGAGAACAGTTTAACAGTTTCATAACAATAGAGTTAGAAATTTCAGGGGCGCCTCGGTGGCGCAGTCGGTTAAGCGTCCGACTTCAGCCAGGTCACGATCTCGTGGTCTGTGAGTTCCAGCCCCGCGTCAGGCTCTGGGCTGATGGCTCAGAGCCTGGAGCCTGTTTCCGATTCTGTGTCTCCCTCTCTCTGCCCCTCGCCCGTTCATGCTCTGTCTCTCTCTGTCCCAAAAATAAATAAACGTTGAAAAAAAAATTAAAAAAAAATAAATTAATAAACGTTGAGAAATTTCATGTTATTGCTTTTATAAGTAAATGGTATTTAATTATATCATTTGGGGTATAATTTGTTTAATTTGTGCACAATTTATATAATTTGGCTTTCAATTGTTTTTTTTCTAATTTTTTAATGTTTACTTATTTTTGAGAGACAGAGAGACAGCGAATGGGGGAGGATCAGAGAGCCAGAGAGACACAGAATCGAAGCAGGCTCCAAGCTCTGAGCTGTCAGCACAGAGCCTGAGACGGGGCTTCAATTCACAAACTGTGAGCTCATGACCTGAGCTGAGGTTAAACACTTAACTGACTGAGCCACCACGCACCCTGGCTTTCAATTGTAAACGTATCTAAAAAGAGAAGAGATTGTATCAGAGAAGACTGTTGTTATGTTTTTAATTCCTACATAGTTAACATACAGTGCTATACTAGTTTCAGGTATACAGTATAATGGTTCAGCAATTCTATACATGACTCATTGCTCATCAGAATATGTGCACTCCCAATTTAAAAAGGATTCATTCCGTGCACAAGCTAGTCAACAGTTTTCCATTTTGGCCCTTTCATCTTAGGGTGAAAATCTTTTATTTCCTTCATAAATCTGAATACATAAATATAGATTTCAAGGAGAAAAGTGAATTCTTCTGGAATTGTTATGGAAAACCAAACAAGTGCATGAATTTTTCTCTGAATCCCCAGGAATGGGTAACATTCCTATGTAATTGAGGGTTTCCAGGTGCTATATAAAGCATCTCTACCCACCACAGACTCTAGGAATGTTATTTGGATCTTCAAGGTCCCAAGATGCAAGTAGCAGAGCGGCTAGGAGTATGACTTACATCTGCTGTCTGGCAGTCTTCAGTGGGTTACTAGGTAAATGGGTCATAGCAACACTTCAACAATGACATGTGTTACCTTCAATATTCAGAGCCCCTTCAAGTATTAGGCCTGAGGCTTAATCGTAAATGTTGTAATGTACATAACTTTTTAAATTTATTTTGGTGAGTATATGCTTTAGACACATTAGCTCCTCCAAACATTGGTGAGGTGTCAGGATCTGAACTTTCATAGGGTCTCCATTTCCTACCTTCAGGCATGCAAATGTCTTATTATAGTATCTATGATGCTTGCCACTTCCTGTTCATAAGATCTAACTGTGATATAATCAATATATTGGAATAGTGTGGGATGTCAAAACAATTAAGGTCACTTCAGACTGCTTTATAGCGGAGAGCAGGAGAGGAGAAACAATCCTGAGTCAATACCATAAAAGTATACTGTTGACCTTGCTAGGTAAAAGTAAATTTTTTCTGAGAATCTTAATAAAATAGTATAGAGGAGAGTAAATAACTGACCAATTGGTAACTGTATGCCAGTTACCTGAAGTTGCATGGTTTTGCTCCATTAAATACACCATTTTTGGAACTTCAACAACACTGGAATAGCCTTGTAAGTTTGCAACCATCCACAGATGTTCTCCAAGATATGCCGAATTTCTCACAGGCTAATCACATGTTATCTTCAATATTCAGAGGCCCTTCAAGTTCAGAGGATCTTCTATAATTCCTCCAAGGAAGTAATATTGCTATAGGTATAATATGATTCCACCTTTCCTTTGTGCATGGGGTGCAATGTGGGAATTATGCTTATTGTTAAGAAGGTCTATGCCATTTGCTACTTAAGAACTGAAGAAATGGAGAGCCTAGGTGACTCAGCAGTTAAACACCCAACTTTTGATTTTGGCTCAGGTCATGATCCCATGGTTTGCAAGATTGAGCCCTGCATGGGACTCTGAGCTTACAGCGCAGAGCCTGCTTGGGATTCTTTCTCTTCCTCCCTCTGCCCCTCCCCTGCTCATGTTTTCTCTCTCTTTCTTTATCAAAATAAATAAACATTAAAAAAAAAATAACTGAGGGGCACTTGGGTGAATCTGTCGGTTAAGCCTCTGACTTTGGTTCAAGTCATGATCTCACGGTTCATGAGTTCGCGCCCCTCATCAGGCTCTGTGCTGACAGCTCAAAGCCTAAACTTGCTTTGCATTCTGTGCGTCCCTCTCTTTCTGCCCCTCCCATGCTCACTCTCTCTCTCTCTCTCTCTCTCTCTCTCTCTCTCTCAAAAATAAATAAGCATTTAAAAAAAAGAAAAAGAAACTGAAGAAATAACCACAAGATGGTTCTGAGCCTTGGAGGTTGAATATAGCTTAAGACGCTATTTATCACCTAAATGTCATAATTCTCCCTTTTTACAATTCTAGCATAACACAGCCATATACAGAATAAGTAATAGTATTATAATAAATGCTTCTCCTTTCAGATATTGCATTAATATATCAACAAAAACTAACATGAATAATTATTTATTTAAGAATTATGTCTCAATTTTAATTATGAAAAAAAGAACAAAATATAATTACATTTGTTGACTCTATAACATTCAGTTTTCTTTTTCTATGAGTAAAAAACATAAATCTTATAATGAATTTCAAATTCTGTACCACAAATTAGGTTTCCAAATAAAATTCTCAATGTATATAGCAATCATTCTTTTCACTCTATTGGAGTTGGTGCTGGGTAAAGTGATGATATGCAGGCAAAAGAAAGTGCACTTTAATGACATATTTTGGAAGCCACAAAATAAAATTATACTTCAACTAAAATTGTGATGAGAAATGTAACCTGGAGTGTAACTTTAAAAATGCTTCAAATTTTCTAAAAGAATATCAAGAAAATAGAGCTATGACTAGAAAAAAAATTATTTGAATTTTACAAATAATTTCTTAATCACTGTAGCACTGTTTTCAGTAACTATATCCAGTCCATTAATGGCTCTCTCTGAGACTTCATTTCTCTTAGAAATTTATTTCTCTAAGACAACGCTTTAGTATCAAATTTTATATAGTGAAAACATAAATACTTTAAAAAAACTAGAAAAATCAGGGTACCTGGGTGGCTCAGTCGGTTAAGCATCCGACTTCAGTCATGATCAGGTCACGATCTCACGGCTTGTGAGTTCGAGCCCCACGTCTGGCTCTGTGCTGACAACTCAAAGCCTGGACCCTGTCTTCAGATTCTGTGTCTGCCTCTCTCTGCCCCTCCCTTGCTCATACTGTCTCTCTCTCTCTTTCTCTCAAAAATAAATAAAACATTAAAAAATTAAAAAAAAAAAAACTAGAAATAATCTAATTCACATTATCATCTTAAAACATTCCATTATATTAATAAATTTGGATCAAATCATAATAATTTAAAGGAAACAATAGATATTAACAAAAAATTCTTAACAACATACTAATCTATATAGAAAATTATCAATTATCCAAAATGACTTTCCATAAAGATTATTTCCATTTAAAAAATGTTATGGGTAAATTAAATTGCGTTTTCTCATTAGTCATCATTATTTCAGAAATACATGTTATGGAAAAACAAAATTTAATTGGAAGATAATGAATAAAATACTTAAAAACCTATTAATGGCATATCTGAACATCTTCTACCTTTGGTACTCCAGAGTTCTAGGTAAACATAGAGTGATTAATGTAAAGTGTAATTTAGTATCCAGAGCACTATAAACATGTAAATAAATTCTATACTTTAAATTTATTGAGCAACTTATTTTCATATTAAGTATATGATAATTGAAGTTACATTTATAAATCTTAAATATAATCTTTGTTGACTTGAATACCTTAAAATATAAATTAAATTGAATACCATTACACTTATTTTTCTTCTTACGGTTTACTGATAGTAATAGCTGGATAAAGATTTAAGTAAAAATGTATGAATTAAGGAGGCAATGTTTGAATTATAAAGCCAATTTACTTCTGAGAAAAATACAGCAATAATACCAACTATGTAAATGAGAAACCAACTCCTGAGTATTTTCACTAGTTAGAACAAGGTCAGAAGAATTGTTTTCTGAAAAGGCCAAAGAGTAAATATGTGGGGCTTTGTAGGCCATAGAGTCTCTTTTGCAACTAGTCACCTTGCCACTGTCGTGAGTTAATAGCCATAGACAAATGAGCATGATTCCATTCTAACAACACTTGATTCTAAAACAGGCATTCTGCTATGGGACATAATTTGCAAGCCTCTGAGTTAGAATAAAAAGAAAGAAGCCTGCAGCTTTTTCAATATTTTATTTTATTTTATTTTATTTTATTTTATTTTATTTTATTTTTTATTTTAGAGAGAGAGAGCACACAGGGCAGAAGAGCAGAAGGAGAGAGAGAATCCTAAACTGACTCCATGCTTTTTATTTGAAATTTAAATTGTTAGCAAAATAAAATGTTGTTTGCCAATAGCATATATCAACAAGTATCAGCTGATGGCATATCCTTTGAGAACTTCATTATGAATAAAAGAAAAATTTAGTAACTGACTATGGTTTGTAATATCTCAGCCAATGCTGACATGATCAAACCAACTCAAAGTAACACAAACAGGCTTGTTTGGGGCTTTCATTAACATGTACCTGAGTATGAATAAAACGCAGACCAAAGTAAGCACCTCTGAAACTCTCTGCTCTTAACTATACTTTTCCAACCTATGTGTTATGAATGGAAGTGAGACTAAGAAGGTTTCCTGTTCAATGAAAAAAATATTTTTGCACAAGATATTTATCCGAGAACAGGAAAAATGTACTAGGAATATAACTTTCAGGTGAATAAACCTTTTTTTTTTTTAAATCTGTTCTCCTCTAGATAGAACTAGTGAGTCAGCACCATGAATACCACACAAAAGTACACACCAAACAGTTATGAATGGCATCTTAAATGATGATGAATGATGGCATATTAAAATATATAGAAGATCAATTTGACCTTTACCTTAAAAAAAAAAAGATTTCTAAGAACTAGACTTTAGAAAAACTTTCAAGTGAAATCAGACTAGGCAATTACAGTGTCTCAGAACATCTGACCATCTCAGAACATCTTTAAAAAGTAACTGGAAACACATCAGTAATTATATATATTCTGAGAAAAAATTAGATCTATAATATAAATGTTTTATCAGACCAATGAAAGTATTAATATCAGTAAACTAAAAATAAGCATGAAGAAAAATAAAATATCTTTTGATAATTTAATGAGTGCTATAAACTCAAATAGACAAATTGTTCCTTAAACATTTTCATAGGAACGAGAACATAAAGAAAAGTTTCTTAAATCCATTTTAGAAAATCCCTTTTTTATTAAAAGTGAACAGAATAATTATATTTTTTCTGGGTTTACATAAGATGAGAATAATTACATAAACTATTAGAAAATACTGAAATGTTTTCACACTGCCCCAACAACAAGAATTCCAATGCTTCAAGGTTTTATATGCTAAACAGTGAAACTCATAAGAAGTTACAAAAGGGTAACTAAACCTATTTTCACCACACACACACACACAAGGTGGGCACGAATATGTGACTGTAAACTACAATATTTCACTACAGCCTTAGTTTGGTTCATCAGGCATCTCTCTCTCTCTAATCTTCAGAGATATTTGCTTTAATTTATGACTTTGCTTTCCTATGTAATTGTTTCATTCTTCAAAAAATTTTCCACACGTGGTGAGAAATGCTTGTATAGCTTCAGAATTACAGGAGCCCTGTAGTTTGTGATGCTGAAAAACAGAGACTCATTGGTGTGGCACCTATTGCAAACCACACAAGAGACTCCAGTTGTGCTGGAGTAAATTACTCATTGCTCGAACATCACTCCTCCAAAGAGTAGGGAGACTCAGATCAATTAAACCCCATAATTTCCCTACGTGCAGCCTATCAGATTCATTTCAAATCCATTTGAGTAGAGATGCAGACTCATTATATCTTTCCTTCCTTTCCTGTGTTTCTGTTCAGGCTTCACCTTCAGTTTCTCCCAAAATGATTATCCCTATTTTGGTCATTCTGTTTGTAGACACTTGGGAATTGAGTGTTGCTCCTTTGCCCATCTAGGTCTTCTTTAGATGGGACTAATCAGAACTATATGTGTGTTTTCCTAAACCTGTCAGTCAAGAACACATTTGGGTTGTCCCTCAATCCATTCCCTCAGTCATAGGTCTGGTCTGCCACATTTGTGAGCCACACCCAGGTCATGGACCAGGTCCAGGCTTACCCAAAAAGAGATTTGGATATGAATTCAGTTTTCTCTTCTAATTCTGCTCCTCCTACCCTAATACTTGTTTGTGTAAGACACTCTTAACACCAAGTTACGTCAGGTTTATTTATGGAATAAGTGGATATTGTTGCCCAGGAAAAATCTTGTCTCTCTGCCACATAGTTGATGACAACTATACCCTCCATTCTCTACTAATCATGTAGTTTATGGTTGAAGTGAAACACTCATATAGAAATGAATGACTAAAATATCTTTGTCAATGAATTAAGTGTTTAAAAATATATACACTCAAAAAAATAGCATTCAGTATCATATTAGTTTCAAGCATACAATATAGTGATTCAACAACTCTATACATTACTCAGTGCTCATCATGATAAGTATAATCTTAATTCCATTCACCTATTCACCCATCCACCCAACACCTCCTCTCTGGTAACCATCAGTGTGTTCTCCATAGTTGAGCTGGTTTTGGTTTGTCTCATTTTCCTTTATTCTTTGGTTTTATTTATTTATATTTTTTTATTTTTTTAAGAGAGCGAGAGACAGAGACAGAGTGCAAGTGGGGAGGTGCAGAGAGAGAGGGAGACACAGAATCCGAAGCAGGCTCCAGGCTCTGAGCTGTCAGCACAGAGCTCAACATGGGGCTTGAACTCATGAACCGCAAGATTATGACCTGAGCCAAAGCCAGATGCTTAACCGACTGAGCCACCCAGGCGCCCCAGTTCTATTTCTTAAATTCCACATACGAATGAAACCATATAGTATTAATTAAGGATATATATGTTCAGCTTTATCATGCAAACTTTAAGGGTCAATTTTCTCTATTCTCTTTCTATATGCCACTATGCAACCAGGAAGTGTTGTATACTAAAATGATTTTTTTTCTTAATAATAATTTTTAAAATGTCTTAAGATTACCCTTCTAATCTTATACTTCCCACCCATATGTAAATGTAATTGCATTTTAAAAAATTATGTGTACTAGGAAAAAAATTACTCAGTAGTATCTATTTGTGATCAGGAAAACTCACCACATTTTCAAATACTCTAGCTGACAACTACCCATATTCATGGCTGTTATGCTTTCCTGGTTGATATGTAATGAAAATACTGTTACTGGTGGGAGAATGAGGAAGGTGAGGTTTAAATAGTCTTTGAGGACTAGGACCTTCCTTGAAGATGCTAGGGCTGAAAAACAAATTACAATGCATACTTCATTTCTCCTCTTCTTTCCCTTCCCAAAATATCCATGTATATCTGAATGGATGGGCACATAAGGGTTACAGAAATATTTCAGAAAGGGAAAAGATTTGGGACAGAGGTGCAGTTTTTTTTTCAGAATGACTATTCATTCTGGAATAGTCATTGGTATTCATTCAGCTAGCAGATCTGTATTTGGGTAACAACTAGGCACTGCCACTATTGTAAATAATCAATTCAGTAGCAAGCACAATAGAAAAAATCCATACAGTCATGTGTCTTCCAGTCTAGTGGGAGAGATGGCAAAAAAACCCAATAAATAAACAAATAAAACAAAATCATTTTAAAGATTGACAAGGGCTCAGAGAGATAAAACGGTTATGTGGTAGAGATCTTCTGTAGAAAAAGGCTATTTTAGGTTGAATTTTCAGGGAAAGCTCCTCAGAAGGGGTAATATTTCCACTGAGATTAGAGTAGAAAGAAGAAGTGATTCGTGTTAAGATCTGGAGTGGAAAATTCAGCATGTTTCAAATGCACTGTCCTTCATTCTGTCCTTCAAATATACCAAACTCAATCCAGGATTAGAATCTCTTTGCTAGTGCTTCCTGGAATTACAGCCCCTTAAGAGCTCAGGTGGCTTAGAGGAGAATGAAATTAGCAGATATGGAGAGAAGGATGTATGGAACAACAACAGGGTGGCAAGAAATTGCTATGCAGTGTTGGAGCTACAGAGATACTAAAGATTACTCCTAGTTTCTAGGAAGGGAAAGGAAATGGGTGATACTATATATTGAAATGGGAAATATTAATTGGAGTGGTTTATGGGATTTCTTATGGGCTAGTAATTAGGTAAGGGTGGGTATTTAGACTTCGTCATGGAAATTTTAATTTAAAGATATATATTAGGCATTTTATCTTCCTTTGCTGCTTATCATTTATAAGCACGGTTATTAAAGTACTTGGTAATCCATTCCCATCTCATTCCTTCCTACCAACATCAGAATTTTGCAACAGAGAAATCTGTCCCTTTCACAAGTTCTTGGTGTGTTACTCAATTAACGTATACCAGTTGACACACAGAATTCCTCTAGAAATTATCTCTGGTCTAGGCATGGACAAGTACCTCAGTTGGACCAATCAAGCTAAAGGAAATATCATATATCTCATGATTGAAAGGGAAGTAGATAGGCCACAGAGAAGTGGGGAAAATACTGATCCTTGATGCAATTGAATCAACTCTGGAAGCACACTACCACTGGACTTACTGTTATGTAGAATATTAAACTTCTCTATCGTTTAATCCAATTTGAATGAAGAATTCTGTTAGTTGCATCCAAAGGCTTCCTTAGTGATACACAACCCATAAGTTATGGAAGGAACATGTAATTGTGGTCACATTCATCTGTCTCCAAAGGTCCATGTGTAGGACTCTTATCAACAGGTGATAAGAATATATTTTAATTATACTGAGAATATGAACATGGATATGAAAATTGGCATATTTCCTAGGAGAACCATTATTTCCCTCTGATCGAAAGGTATTCCTTATTTTTTCTAGATCAAGGTTTTCACACTTCATATTACTGGCATTTGGGGCTAGATGATTCCTAGTTGTGGGGAGCTGTCCCATTGCCTTTTGAGTATTTAGCAGAAACACTGGCTTCCATACACTTCCATGCCCAGTTTTGACAACCACATATTTTTCCAGATACCATCAAATGAATCCTGAGTGACAAAACTGTCCACTGTTCCAAATTACTACAGAAGCATATGAAGAGTGAATCACTGATAACGAATTGTTACCTCCTCCAATTGTTGCTTCTCCAAACATTTTTATTCATGTGACCCTTTACAGAATAATTTCTTAAAAATCACCCTGAATAATTATATGAACAAGGGCAGAAGATATCAACTTGACCTGTTTGGTCCTAATGTTAGTAGGGTGATTTATGGGCTAACTGAACATATGTCTGATTAAGTTAACAAGGTAGCAGTGATGATCCCACCCTCCACTTCACACGTTTCTGCCAACATTTGATACTCTCCACAGGCAAGGCTCAGGAAAATCACTATCTTTCAAAAACCTGAAAGGACAACTGAATGCCAAGTCCATCCACACCACAGTTGTAACCCCTAGAGAGGTAATCATTTTCAGATCTATCTTTATGTAATGCATTTGCAGTCACACAGTTTGAGAAAATTAACAACATAAGGAAAGTTATACCTATACCAAGCATGGACACTTCCATGTTGTTTAAAAAACAGTAGGCTTAATACTTGCATGTGAAACGTGTGCAGTGAAGACATGATCTCTTCTTTAAAAATTTCTTATATAAATTTTGTCGAAAGATAAAAACCTCACTTAGTGAACCAGTTAATTCTAATTTTCATCATATTAGCCTATGGCCATATAAACCTAATTAATACAAATGAATGGACTATTTAAATTGACAATAGAAGTGACACAAAGAAAAATTACTTAAATCTATGTGTGTGTAGATGCAGACATCCCCATTTTCATTATCAGTTTCTTCTATTTTTGCATTATGAATTATGTCCTTTTTATAAGAGATCTGCAAGGTCACCAAATGAAAAGATAAAAGTCTACTTCTGTGAAATAAGCTCAGAAATTTCACAAAAAGCCTTAAAGTAATAAATCATGACTCAGAGAATGTCAGGAAGTTGAAACGGTATTCACCTCATTTGAAAGTACATCTTGTTCATTCTGAGAAGTTATAGCAAGGCTTTCAGTCCTAGCTTAAAATCAGCTATTTTTCTCCTCCATTTCTTGGTATAGATGTCATGGGGCTGTTTAATTCTGTTCGTCTTCTCTCGATTCTTATAGCAAACTTTTAATCATAACCTGCTAAATATTAAAAGTAGTCAATAGCTATATTTTAGCGTTGAAAATAGCATAGTCTTATTGTAAAAAATTCACTCAAAGGATAAAAATCGGATAAGCATAGGTTCAATGTCTGGCAAACAAAAACTTTAATAAAAAGAAGAGTTTCATTACCTTTTTGCAATTGCTATCCTATGAATATCTAGTCTGAAATTTAAAATTCATTTTCTTAACAATGTTTTCAAGTTAGAGATTAAATTCAGATGCCTTTAAATACACGGTCTTTCTCTTATTTTACATAAAGTCTATGTTTCACCCACTAACCATATGGTAAAGAATGTTGGGTACAAGTAGCAGAGTCAGTAAAAGAAAGAGAATATTTTGAACCTTGAATGACCCTTGCAGAAGTGCAAGACATAATTTCTGTTTCTTATTAGTTCATGACATAAACAAAAAACAAAAAATTTAATGAACAAAACAGGGAGATTTCAAGGAGGAAGTGAAATTTGAAAGATAAATAAGATGTTAATAGTAAAAGACTGTGTGTGTCTGTGTGTGTGTGTGTGTGTGTGTGTGTGTGTGTGTGTGTGGTGCATGCATGTGTATGTGGGGGAGACAATATGGTAAAGGTAGGGAGTAAAATAAAATTCTATTTGGAAAGTCAAAGACTGGAGAAAATACTTTTAATACAACCAACAAATATTAGTCATGGAGGTAGAATTTGTTTGATTTAACAACTTTTGGCCGCTGAATGTGCATGTAGATGAGATAATTCAATGTTTCAGAACCTATTCCCTTTTGCTTTGCGAACCCGTTTGCAGGGGAGATGAGTGGTTAATTTGTTTGTTTTAGATTTCTTAGATTTCTTGGGTTTAGGCAACAGTGAAACTATTTGTTATGGCTAAGGAATGATTATGATAAATAATAAAAACAATGAAAATTATAGTGAAGTTTCTTTTCTTTCAAAATTATTTAAATATTAATATTTATTAAGTCATAGAGGAACATGTCCAATATTGGATGCTTTACCAACCAAGGAATCTATATTAATGAATTAACATATATAAAAATAAGCTAGCTCTTGCTCCAAGAAAAAGATATAAACTTAATTCTTGTACTTTAAGATTATTCTTGAATATCAATAGAGTAATTGGAATTCACAGAATACATATCAAGATTGCCTGGAAATTTCAGTCTAAGGCCTGGGAAGTAAAAGTCTTCACGTATATTTTCTGTGAATTCTTTAGTGGGCTCAAATTCTTATACCATTTAACAATGTCTCCTCAGGGATCCTTGTATGCATGTTTGTCATTGTGAAATCCAGTCTCTAATCCTATTTCCCCAATAAAATAAGAGTCATTAAGACTATGTGGGAGTATAGAAAATTTTACTTGGTAACTTGAAGGCACAGAGAAGAGGGGTTTAAATAATGATTGTAAATAATTTCAGAAACAACTTCTGTAACAAATTCTATTCCTAAAGTGCCTTTTGGTTGTTCCATTCTGAGAAACCTTACAATAGCCCTTTACGTCATACAGAAACCACTTTTATACCATCTCACTGACTTCTCCCTTCTTCATCTGATGCCTTTCAGTAGCAATAAAATTAATAATTAAAACATCTCTTCTGATCATTTCTATTTGAACCATTTAACTATATCCACATTGGTCTCACTTTTTTATCTTAATTGGTTTTTTTGGTTTGTTTGTTTGGTTTTGTTTTGTTTTGTTTTGTTTTTTTTGCTACACAAAGAAAGTCTACTGCCTAAAAGGAATATATGAAATGGCAATAGTGTTAAATAGTTCCAAAATAAACTTTACTCATAAAATGTAAAGACATTTTCTAATGTTATGACAGCACTTATTTAGAAATATTTGATTGAAAGTATATTAAATGAACCCCAAATGTTTCTTTAACGTGTAGTGCAACCATCCACTAAATGCTGGTAGCATTTTAAATGATTGTGATAATCACAAAAGCCTAACACATTTAGGAGGAATTTTGTAGGGTATGGGACCTTCCCTTTGAAAATCACTTCAGTAAGACAAACAGAAGACATCTTGCACAGGGTCTCTATCCCTACTGCCCACCTCAGATGTTGTCTCTGATGGAAAAAAAAAATCTTACAGAAGGACAAAACTGGAAAGGCAGATTGGTGGACGAATACATGTTTTCCACTGCTAGGCAGCTGATATTAATGATAGCTATATAAAGTAGGTCTCTGGTTCTTCTTATTTTGAAATGAGAACTTTTATTGAGAGTATACTGTCTTGTTTCTACACTTGCATATTGAGATAAGAAGGTAATTTAACTTATTCTTTATCCATCAGGTGTTAAACAACAATAGACTATATCTTTATATGATTGAAAGGAATGCACAATCATCTAGAGATCCTAGACTTACAGATGAATTCAGAAAGATGTTTTAGGTTGTATTACTTGGGGGAAGGTGTGAGTGCATTTTTGTTAGCAAAGAACATTTTTGCATGTGTTTATACATGGAAAAGAAAATGCACAGACCGCTATATATGTGTCTATTTGTTTCCTAGTAACCACTTCCTGGGTATTCCAATAACAATAGCTGGATTTTGCCACAGGGTAACTCCCCCTTCTCATTTCCTGTTATATCCTTTGAAAGGGATTCAACTACAGTGACCACACTCCTGGCTACAGGAATGTGAAGATAAACCAATTATATCCAATGGTAGAAGAGGAAATGTATACTGAGGTTTCTGGGTCAGAGAAAATCATCCTTATTTTGGGATGCCCTAAGAGCTACTAGGAAGGTCCCTTTTGTTTGAATTGAGCTTATACATGTGAAGACTGGAGAGGCTTCAGACACTTGCAAACCACATAGAGAGGGTTAAGAGCTACCACCTGAATTCATGAGGCAAACCCCGCACAGGCAGAATACAGAGAGGGAGAGAAACTGGGTTTCCAGTACCCTACAAGGGCCACCAAATCAAGCCACATTTGAAACTGAGTTTACTTCTAGGATTTTCACTTTGTGAGCTAATAAGTTCCTTTTTATAATTGAAGTCATTCTAAATTGGATTTTGATCATTTGCAACAAAAGAATATCAACTGCTTCGCTTGCCGTTAGATATTCCAGAGGTAGTAAGAGTAAAAATGTGTGGAAGGAGCAAAATTGTCATCAGTCTGGGACATAACGGCACCCTCAATGAGAGCAACGTTCTGGTTTCTTGATTCATCCTCCCTTCTCCTAATAAGGCTTACTAAAAAGTTACTGATGAGCTCAGTCTGCTGTCTTCCCCTTTTTTATCACACCTCTGCTCCTGAGCCACAGATCAAACCTAAGTGGAAAAGAGACAGCCTTGGTGAGTAGGTGCGCTGGGTAGGAGTGAGGGGAGGGCGAGTAGCCATGGCCCTGATCTGCATAACTTCTGATTGTCAAAGCAATTCTATCTTTATATGTTTATATATGTGATGCCCAATTAAAATTTACTTACAAAAGCATTTGGTTCTTTATAATATGAAAGAGAATTTTAGAGTAAAACTTATGAAATCTACTGTGTGCGAATTCTGTAACTTATCGACGTTCACTTTTTCACATCTAAACACTTGAAATCTATAAGCCCAGGACACCGAAGGATGAACTAACAGGTTGATGGGTTTGGGCATGTTGGAGATGTGAACGAGGCTGTAAAATTACACAAGTTACGCAGAAATTTGTAACAGGTTACACAAAAATTTGTAAAATGACACAAAATTACACTTGGGCTTTAGTGACAGAGCATCCACGTTCTGTTCTCATTGCCTCATCTCTGGAATTGCTTTGACTTAGCAACTGCCTCTTAGGAAAATTTTCTTCTTACGATGTAATTCATCAGTTGAGAACCAACTTGAGGATACTTGCTGGGGAGACACTTGAAATCAATACAAGAGCTTTAACAAGTCAAGCTTAACTTCTCCATAGCCCCTCTCTTAGCCCTGAATTAGAATGGATTTTGGAACTTTCAGTTTATCATTGACTACTGAGGCACCAAAAATATACTGAGGCACCAACCTCATTAGAACTGTAGAATCCACATAAACCTTCACTGGAGTTTAAATACAACAAATAAAAGACTTGAAGTTGGAAAAATTATTTCCCTATAACAGAATCTTTGGATTACATTTCCTAAGGGTTCTGTCGCCTTCCAGTATCTGTGAAGATCTTCCTAGTGCCCATTCATGGGTGCTGCCAGGCCATAATATGTGTAGTTCAATGCCAAGCTGAAGCTGTCACATACAGCCAGAGTTGTTACCTTAAGCTAACTGTGTGGTCTTTATTTTTGCTAAGGCCTTTTTCCACTGACATTTGTTGGTAACCAAGGCCTGAACTTTTCCTACAACTTGGGGGACTAATAGCATGGCTGAACTCCTTCCAGATCTTTGCTTAAGGTCAGCCCCTGGCTGAGTCTCTCATTCACTATCCTAAGGCCAGGACTATTTTGAGGCCATGAGAATGTTAATTAAAATCTGGTAAGTGCAGCTTTTCTTCTATAGAAACAGCAAAGAATCTGGGCTCCTGGGTGGCTCAGTCGGTTAAGATCTGGCTTTGGCTCAGGTCATGATCTCGTGGTTCATGGGTTCCAGCCCTGCGTCAGGCTCTGTGATGACAGCTCAGAGCCTGGATGGAGCCTGCTTTGGATTCTGTGTCTCCCTCTCTCTCTGCCCTCCCCCACTCACACTCTGTCTCTGTCTCTCAAAAAAAAAAAAAAGGAATAAACATTAAATTTTTTTGAAAAAATAAATAAATAAAAAAAGAAACAGCAAAGAATCTATATTTAAAAAAAAAAAAGCTTTTCACCTATGTCACAGTCCTCTCTGTAGCCTAAATAATATAAAGCTTAATCCTCAAACCAACCCAGAAGCCCATGCATTGCCAATGTCCAAATGCCCTGCTTACATGCTGATGTCCAGAGTCCAAAGCCAAAGCCATGAACCTGGCTCCAGGCAGAAGTTCTATTGATTATGTAGATTTTGCCCTCCAAATGCCCCAAAACTCTCAACTGAACCGACAGCTCTCTTTCTTCGGATACTGCAGGCCCTCCATTAATCACAGGGTTACTGCAGTATGTAAATTATAACATGGACAAATAGAAGACAATTTTTCCCCAAGAGTAGCATGCTTCCAGAGAGCGGAAAAGAAAAGGAGTTGTGTATGCATGTAGATTCTCCTTCCAAACCTATCAATCTTCCTCCCCTGGGAAGGAGTGAGAAGACATGGAGTGAGTTCAGGTGTGTTAGCTCCTGGACTCACTATGCATTGAATACCTCCACAGTATGAGCAAAATGACTTTCTACTAGTTGGGCATAGTAAAAATTAGTTTTAATTCTTCCACTTTCAGGTCTTACTGGTTTAGTGTTTGGGATATTGTAGTGGCATAATGAAATTTGTCAAAATGAATAACTCATAATTTTTATTTTTATTTACTTATTTTAATCCATACATTTTTAAATGAATATTTTATAGATCACAGAAAAAAAGCCAGTCACCAAGAAGTCATTCAAAATTCAGTTCTGTTGTAAAAGAATATATAGCAATCTCTGGGTCTCTTAGTGGCAAGATTACAAATTATTTTTATTTTCTCCTATACATGTTTATAAACTCAAAGAATGTACATAAACATAATATTTAAACATTGTATATATGATATATTTAATATTAAATATTTAAATATGTATACACATCCTCTGAATGTATAAATATGTAAATAAGTATTATAGTTTATAAATTATATATAAAATATATATTTATATTTTATAAAAAATTTATAAAGATTTTATATTTTATAGTTTTATATATTTAGATATGATTAGGTATAACTTCCCATAAGGATAATTAAGTGGTTTTTTTTACTTAATATCTTTCCTGGCAAAGGTTCTCAGATCTGTCAATAGAGTAGTATTTAAAATGAAACATACAGGGGCGCCTGAGTGCCTCAGTCGGTTAAGCATCTGACTCCCTTGGTTTTGGATCAGGTCATGATCTCGCAGTCTGTGAGTTCAACCCCTGCATTGGGATCTGTGCTGACAGTGCAGAGTCTGCTTGGGATTCTCTCCCTCTCTCTCTCTCTCTCTCTCTCTCTCTCTCTCTGTCCCTCGTCCATGTGCTCACTCGTTCTCTCTCTCTCTCTCAAAATAAATAACTAAAAAAAAAAAATGAAATGAAACCTACTAACTAGATGAATGCCAAGGAGGGAAATAGCTTACATAATCCACCCAGCAGCAGTAGTACACTCACATATTCCTTTTACTTCTTTATTTTAATGGTAGTTCCCGATGTTGAGCCTCAGGGCATGCCAACAAAATTTAAGATACACAATTAAAAATGAAATGCTATTCAAAAGTTTTAGTTATACTGATAACTTTTTCTCTTTCCTCATAAAAACATTGACAAACATGCAATATAAGAAATCCTTGCTTCACTGGCTGAGAAAATTATAACATGCTTGTGTTGACTATATGAATGAAATATGTATATAAATGGTACATACACACACATACACACACCTCTCTGAACACTGTGCCATGTAATTTTTTTGAACTCGATATTTCAAAAATTATAGAATCAAAGTATTTCCAGTTATATATTAAGTGGTACACTTAAGAGCATCTTCATGTTCAAACTCTTTTATTTTATAACTATGCCACTTTCAAAGTTATGAAAATGAAATCCTATATGCTTTAACATACATGCAAAGCCAATATTGAGACTAGTAGCTGTAGTAGAGTTGAGATGGCAACAAGTTGTTTCCGTTTTCATTGAGAGATAGCATCAAATTCTCTTTTCCTTGAAACCAAGTTGACCTTAATGACATCCTAAACCAATGGAATGTGTTGAACGTGACATTCTCAGACTTAGAACACTCTTTTTGAAACTTCTGAGCTTCCAGATAGGAAACGTGATTACCTCAGACTGTCAGGGTGCAGAGACCACATGCAGAGTCAATAACCCAGCAGAATCTGCTCTTCCAGTCCTCATTGCCAACGCAGAGTACAAATGAGTGAAGCCATGTTGGACCTTCCTGATAAGCTTATCCATCAGTTGGATCCTACTCACTAATATTCACGATGTCACAGGAAATAAAAGAATTTCCAAAAAAAAAAAAAAAATCCAGTTGATATCTGCCTGAATTCCTGATTCACAGTATCATAAAACATGACAAAATAACTGTTTTAAACCACTGTATTTTGGCATGTTTGCTACTCAACTATAAATAACTGGCATAGGTTCCTAGATATGATCCTCATGAGAAGGCATGAAAGTTGTGTTTATTGTCAGTGAAATTGTCTAAATGATTTTATTAACCCTCTGCTCTACACCAATGAAAGTTTTTCTCAAGTTTTTCTTTTCCTTTTCTGACCTGACATAATTAATGGATGATTTTCACATGCTCAAAGACTGCCATTAGTATCATTGCTTGTTTGGTCTGCCTCATATCTAATTTAGATTGTGGCTTGTGGGTAAGTCCCAATGCACTTGTTATACCTCAGTTCCTTTCTCTTTCTCTTCTCATGATAACCATTGTGTCTAAACCATTGTTGATAAACCCGTACTCTAAGCTACAAAAAATGTCATAGACATACACAGAAATTGAAATAAGGTCACGAGCATTAGACAAAATAATAATACAAATAAAACAATTCCTAAACATCTATAATCATAACCCACTTCTACAACCTGATTCAAATGACTCAGTTTCTAATCTTGGAAACATTAAAGGCCAGGAAACATAAATATTTATTATAATCTGCCAATATATTTAATATAATTCTTTACATTTTACTTATTTTAAGCAGATATCTGCTTTATATATTTCAAAATTTGTGAAATAAATTTTGGCAACTTAATTTTTTCACTCATACACCTGCCTAGGTTTTTACACCTTCATCAATTGAAAATGAATATATTAAAGTATTCACTATTATTATTGAACTTGATTACTTTATTTACATTGGTTTAGTACATCTTTTACACTGTTTTCATTGTTAGTCTTTCCAAAATACCTCATACCTTTGTCTGTCTCTGGCACCATATATTTTAAATTTTTTTATTTTATTTAATGTTCATAATAAACATATGAATTCACAGCCATTTTGTAATTGAGAACAATGAAAATTTTAAAGGATAGGACATTTTCTGAGTGACTTAGCTTCTTAGACATGATTTGAAAGTATACCCTCTTGGCTGGGCTCTTAAGCACAATTATCACTACTGGCACTCAAAACCAATATATTTCACTTTACCCTGGTATCATACTTCAATTTTTCAGTAAGCATCTGATATGGCAGAAGAGATGGTGTGGATATCTATCTTTTCAGAAGTCATCTCCAGTTTTTAAAAGTCACAATCTTTAAGTTCCAGTCACTCTGAACAAAGTTAGTTCCATGTGTGCCAAAATAATTACAGTTTGACAATATGATATACTTTTTCTTGCCCTCTTGTCTTTTTTCATGCTACTCCTTCTGTTTGCATTAACCTTTGCATATTCTTGCCCATGAAAAATTGCTACATTAAGTTGCACACTCAGCTTAGAAATGACCTCTTTCTCTGATCTCCACAACCTAAGGCAATTGGGATCTCTCTACTTCCCACACACTTCATTCTTTTCCCCTATAAACTGGATATAGTAGCACACCCTAATTTATATGTGGATGTTAATATTAAATGAGATGAAGTATGATGAACTCCTATAATACTTATATTCTTAGAACAGGATATATTGACCATATATTCTCTCAAAATATATATTCCTTAATACATCTTCAAACCTGTCAACATGCACAGCAGCTACTTAAATATAAATGACCACTGATAAATATGAATACTGTATTTTTTATGACAATGGAAAGCTAGAGAAGGCTGGCAGTCATTACAGCATTTGCCTCTTGAAAGCAAAAGTGACAAAGAAAATATTTTGGTTAAAGGTTTTTAACTATTCTTTAAAAAAAGAAAAAAATAGAAATGAGAAGACATAGATTTCTTATGTATTTAGGTCTTGTACAACCATAAATTTAAAGTGTTTTTTCACTTTAATTACAACCAAAACCATATACTGGTTTAAAGAATAAACCATATACTTTAAAACAAATATAACATTGCAAATGATGCTTTTTGACAGAAGTTAAATATCTTTACACAGCATGATAATGGTATACATATGTATTAGTCAGGGTTCCCCAGAGAAACAGAACCAACAGGAGATTAGATGATATAGATAGATGATATAGATGATAGATAAATAGATAGATGATGATGATGATGATGATAGATAGATAGATAGATAGATAGAAATACAGATAGAGATAGAGATAAAGATAGATACAGATATAGATATAGATTTATTATAGGGAAATGATTCATGTGATTATAGAGACTGAGAAGTCCCAAGGCGTTGGTCAGCAAACTCAAGCCAGGAGGGCTGATTGAGTAGTTCGAGCCCAAATCTAAAGGCTTAAAAAGCAGGAGAGCTGATATGTTAGTTCAGGTCAAAAAGCTGGAAGGAAAGAGACCCAAGATGAGTCAATGTTTCAATCTGAGTTCAAAGCAAGAAAAAGACCAATGTCCTAGCTGAAGCTATCAGGCGGCAGGACTTCCCTCTTACTTAGCCTTTTTGTTCTACTCAGGCCATCAATGGAGTGGATGAGACCCACTTACCAGGGAGAGCAATCTGATTTATTCAGTCTACCAATTCAAATGTTACTCTCACCCAGAAACACTTTCAGATACAACTAGAATAATGGTAGACCAAATGTTTGGGGGCCCTGTGGCCTAGTTTAGTTGACACACAAAATTAACCATCACATATTCCTATCACTGTAATATATTCAAACTATTCTAAAAACAAAACAAAACAATCAGCTTTTCTTTTCTCACATATCATTTATACATTAACTTTGCTATAGTTCTTTTCACTTAGCCATTGGCTATTGGAGTAAAACTAATTATAGCCAATGAGATTAATTTCTGTGCCTGAGTTTTTATATGAGTGTTCAATATGAGAGCATTCTACTACTAAAATAGTATTCAACTTTCCAGAATATGCATATACTTTTAACTATGCATATAAATGTCATACATTTATATTCTTTATAAAAAGAACAAAATGGAAGAAAAATATCATAGAAAATATCATAGGTGATATCCTGAACCCAAGAGATACATAGAATGCAATTTAAGAAGTAAGCGATTAAGTATGTACATAGTATTAAGTATGTTAGAAAGTCCTCGGAATTAAATATATATATACATACATGTACAAAAAATATGTACATATAGGCATGACAAAACAAATAAGCAGGAGCTAAAGACATTCTTTTTATAAAAGGAAATTTGGAAAAAAATGAAACAAATTATTTCATCACAAACGTATTTTAGTATCAAAAAAATTTATTCCATCAGTTTTTCCCTTTCTTCACCCTACTTTATCCTTTGTCAAACAGTCAACAAATTAAAAACTATTTCTTACAAACCAATGCTCTACATTATCCACAGCATACTTTCACTATATGTATACACACACACACACACACACACACAAATTCACTATAGATAATGGATGAAAAGAGATAGAGATGATGAAAGAAAGAAAGAAAAAATGAAAGAAAGAAAGACAAAAAGAAAGAAAGATGACAGATAGATGATAGACGATAGATAGACATAGACAAAACGGGTAGATAATAGATGGATTTCTAGCAAAAGACTTTTTCTAATAATTGTTTAGAGACAAACCATTAGAATAAGGAATTAACTATTTTATTTTAGATAGTATGGGGACAAGTAAATTTTTATTTCTTAAAATTTTCTCCTGCAGGTAGAAGCCCTCCTCCTCTTTGTCCTGTTTCTCCTTCTGATACACTAGTTCACTTATCACCACCCTCACTGTTCTTTTCTAAGCTCACTTCAGCCATGTTTGAGCCAATTATGGAGGCTCTCAGCATTGCATTCATACTTTTTGAGTGATCTTTGAAAATAGATGTGGGCTCTTTAAATATGTTTTCCTTTGCCAGCTGCCCCTGAAGTTTGGCCACTGGAAGGTCTAGAGAGGAAAGGGTTTTTTGCTTCCTGATTTCAGTGTGCCCACTTGGCTGGCTCCTGCAATCCCAGCTTCTTTTTTTTTTAAGTTTTTTTTTAATGTTTATTTATGTTTGACAGAGAGAGAGACAGAGCATGAGTGGGGGAGAGGCAGAAAGAGAGGGAGACACAGAATCGGAAGCAGGCTCCAGGCTCTGAGCTGTCAGCACAGATCCCAATGTGGGGCTCGAATTTACAGACCGCGAGATCATGACCTGAGCTGAAGTCAGATGCTCAACTGACTGAGCCACCCAGGCGCCCAGATCCTGCAATCCCAGCTTCTTTAGCACCAGGCTCCTGTAGGGCCTGGCTGGCAGAAGCTGGCCAGCAGCTTTTCCCTCCCTCCTAGCCCTTTAGGTGAATTTATGGCAGACTGCTTCTGGTGAAATCCCTCCTGTTCAGAGCTTTCTCCTACAACTCGAGGCTGATTTCCATCAGTTTCAAAGGTCAACCTCTGGCAAATTCTACCACCAGCAGGGCACTACAGTGACTTCTCTGCTGTTCAGTGAACTATAGTCAGGCTTTCTCCACGAAGGTCTGGATTTCAGCCTTGAGGAGATAGTGGCATTTACTTGAATGTTTTGTCTCCGCCCTAGGAGTAAAGGCTTATATATATTTAGTATAGTATAGGATAGTATAGTGTAGTATAGTATAGTATAGTACAGTACAGTACAGTACAGTATAGTATAGTACAGTATAGTATAATATTATTGTATTATTATGGCCTAAATTGTGGTTCCTCAAAACCTGTATGTTGAAGTCCTAACCCACAGTACCTCAGAATGTGACTATATGTGGAGATAGAGCCCTTAAAGGGGTAATTAAGTTAAAATGAAGCTCTTAGAGCCCCAGTACTCATACGAGGAGGAAATGTGGATACAGAAACATAAGGGATTCATACACACAGAAGAAAGACCAAGTGAGGACACAGGGTAAAGCCAACCAACTAAAAGCCAAGGAACATGGCCTCAGGAGGAGGCCAAACCTACCAACACCTTGATCTCAGACTTTCAGCCTCCAGAACCATGAGAAAAACAAAATCTGTTGTTTAAGCCACCTAGTCCATGGTATTTTATAATAGTAGTCCTAGCAAGCTAATGCGGATATAATCTCCTATTGCATTCCTTATAATTGCTACATTCTTTAGAGTTCTCATTAATTCTTACTAGCCAATCCCTCCTTATTCCAATCCCTTGTTATAGTTTAATAATTTTCTATATTAGGGCACCTGGGTGTCTCAGTTGGTTATGCCTCCAACTCTTGATTTTGGCTCTGGTCGCGATCTCCTGTTGGTGGGATTGAGCTCCCTATCAGGGCTCTGCGCTGACAGTGCTGAACCTGCATGGGTTCTCTCTCTCCCTCTCTCTCTGCCCCACCCCTACTCACACAGGCTCGCTCTCTCTCACTCTCAAAATAAATAAATAAACATTAAAAAAAATAATTTTCTATATGAAACTTTCCTTGTTCAAATTACTGTGTGGTTTCTCTCTGCCTTAATTGGACCCAGACTGATGCAATATTCTAGCAAACACAATTTATCGAACTCCCTAAATCACATAATGCCACCAGAGTGAAAATGAAAAGATGATCAAAATTTCTGAAATTTTCTTTATAACCATATCACGAACCTCAGACACAAGAGAAAATTTTTCTTAGATATATCACATCTTTATTATTCATATAAACCCACTTTTTCCATTTCCATATATGTATCTTTATCACAACTTTTGTTTTATTGCAAATATGTCCTTTTTTAATTTAAAAATATCTAGTTTACATTTTTCTATCTTGTACCCACCAAACATTAGAGACATTATCAAATAACCTGGTGAAAAAAAGAACAGTTATAGCTATAACATTTCTATTAAGAAGTTAGATTATAGGGGTGCTTGGTTGGCTCAGTCAGTTAAGTGTCTGACTCTTGATTTCAGGTCAGGATCTCACAGTTTTGAGACTGAGCCCTGCATAAGGCTCTGCACTGGGTGTAGAGCCTGCTTAAGATTTTCTCTCTCTCTCTCTCTCTCTCTCTCTCTCTCTCTCTTCCCCTGTCCCTCCCCTGTGTGCTCCCTCTCTCTCAAAAACTAAATAATTTTTTTAAAAATTAAAATTAAGCTAAGAAGTTAGATTTTAATATACGTCTCTTGTCATTCATGATTAAGTCATTTATTAAATTCCCATTGTTGTCCTGTGTATTCGGATAAAAATGTGTATTAAGGGTAATGCATACAGTTCCTATTATAGCTAATACGTAAATAAATTATTATGATGCAAATGAGAACAGTACTCTGGTTTGAATAAAATTTTATGGAGAATAGAGAGATTAGTTCATACTGGTATGGTCTGGTAAGACCAGAGCCACAGCAGAGGTAGTATGTGAATTTACTCCTAAACTCTCAGTAATATATTACCAAAGTGGGAAGACATAGGGAAAGGAAGCATTAACTAATGGAAAATATTTTTAACATGTGCCAAATACTAGCATTAGTGAAAAATCAAGTATGAATAGGTCTCCTGATTGGCAGTGTGAAGAAGATAACTGAAAATAAAGTATAAAATATACATATGAATACAAGCTTTTTGTTCTATCAATATTATAGTAGAAAAGATTTCAAGTTTTGCTCACATTGTGTTGTATTTGGAAGTGTGGTATTAGCTAAATAACCACATTCTCAAGGCTGTTGGAGAATAAATAATATAACAATAGAAGGCTGTACCTTGGTATGAAAAAGCAATTTTTCGTGCTTACAAAGCATTCCTTCAGTTGATTTAGGAGATAATTCCTAAATTCCGCTGGAAACAGAATTTCTCTCTTTACATCCATTCCTTCAGATCTTCTTTTGTTTGTTTTGCTTTGTTCTGTGGTTTTAGTTGACAAATATTTAATAAATGTCACATGGACTCTGGTACTGGAGATAGAGGTGTTAACAAGATAACAGTCCTATCCTTGTGGAGTTTATAATCTAGAAGAGAAGAGAGCGCTTTAACAATTACAAATATGTGAATGCTACCAGCAAACATGGGGTGCTAAGCATACTAAATCTTAGTTCCTTAATTCCTTCCCTCCCATATGAGTAATTTACTCCTAAAGTCCAAAAGTCACTACATAATCGTCGAATTCCACTTCTGGTCAAAATAGAATAATAGAAAACTGTCCTACAGAATTTGCCACATTCTAGAATTCGGTAATTGAATCCCTGAGTGGTGAACACTTTTATCTGAGATCTGTAATTTCTTTTAATGGCAATTAGATCTAGAGGCTATTTGTTCCTTTAATTAGTTATTTATTTGCACAATATTTTACAGATGGTAGCAAATACTTCCTATCGTATCATACTTGAAGGCCCATAATGGCTTGTTGTTTCTTTTTATTTTATGTTAAGATTGGTCATTTAGCCTAGGTTTAAAGTTTCTCATCAGATTTTTATCTAAGAATTTTCTCAGCCTTTGATGATCATTATCTAAATACATTGTCTTATTAGGGATTATAAAATGGTCATATTCTATGATTTTTCTTCATTTATTAGCTGGCATTCTTTTATTAAATATTTTCCAGTCAATAATTTGATTTTGTTTAGGCAGTATTTTATAGGAATAAAGAAGAACTATTTTATTCTCTCCTTTTATTTACAAGTATTCAGATTAATCTCCTAGCAATCTCCAAGAGTAACCAACGAGGGTTTCTTGTAATATTGAATCATGGGATAGATTTTAGTATTTTTCTGTCTTTCAATAAACTGCAGTTACTTTTATTTTTATGCTCAATTTGTACCATTTTTTGGCCAGAGAAAAGCCCTTTCAACTTGGCTTCCATCTTTTTTCTTTCCTCAGAAGAAAGGAAAACATTTTCTTTTATCTTTTAGCATTTTTTAAATATTTATTTATTTGAGAGAGAGAGAGCATGAGCAGGAGAGGGACAGAGAGAGAGAGAGAGAGAGAGAGAGAATCTGAGGTGGGCTTCTGGCTGACTGCGGAGAACCTGATGCAGGACTAGAACTCACAAATGTTAGACCATGACCTGAGCTAAAGTCAGATGCCTAAATGACTGAGCCACCAAAGCGCCCCTATCTTTCAGTATTTTTAGAAGAAATTTTATTTCCAGCATTTTGAACAGGGGTCCATATTTTGGGTTTTTTTGTTTGTTTATTTCATCAAGATTTTATTTAAATTACAATTAGTTAACATACAGTGTAATATTAGTTTCAGGTTTAGAATTTAGTGATTCATCATTTACATACATCATTACATTACATTTATATTCATCATTTACATTACATCATTTACATACAATACCCAGTGCTCATCACAAGTGAATTCCTTACCACCTATCACCTATGGGTTTTTCATACATGGCTTTTATTATGTTGAGGTATATTCCCTCTAAAAAAACTTTGTTGAGGGTTTTTATCATGAATGGATGTTGTACTTTGTCAAGTATAGTTCTTATTATTTCTCTTACTGATGCACGCATCACACTGATTGGTTTGCAAATATTGAATTCCCCTCGCAGCCCAGGGCTAAATCTCACTTGATCATAGTGAGTGATTTTTTTCAATGTATTGTTGGATTAGGTTTGCTAGTATTTTGTTGAGCATTTTTATATCAATGTTCATCAGCTATTGGCCTGTAGTTTTCTTTTTTCGTGGTGTCTTTATCTGATTTTGGTATCAAGGTAATGCTGGGCTCATAGAATGAATTTGGAAGTTTTCTTTCTTCTATTTTTTAATAATTCTGAGAAGAATATGTATTAACTCTTCTTTAAGTGTTTGGTAGAATTTGCCTGTGAAGCCATCTCGTCCCGGACTTTTGGTTGGTGGGAGTTTTTTGATCAGTAATTTAATTTCTTTGCTAGTAATCTGAGTGTTCAAATTTTCCATTTTTTTCTGTTTCAGTTTTGGTAGTTTATGTTTCTAGGAACTTATTCATTTCTTCAAGGTTGTCTAAATTGTTGCCATGTCGTTTTTCATAATATTCTCTTATGATTGTTTGTATTTCTGTGATGTTGGTTGTGATCTCTCCTCTCTCACTTGTGATTTTATTTATTTGGGTCTTTCTCTCTTTTCTCTTTCTTTCTTAATAAGTCTGACTAGAGGTTTATCAATTTTATTGATTTTCTTTCAAGAACCAGCTCCTGGGGTGCCTGGGTGGCTCAGTCGGTTAAGCGTCCAACTTTAGCTCAGGTCATGATCTCACAGATTTGTGAGTTCAAGCCCCACGTCAAGCTCTGTGCTGACAGCTCAGAGCCTGGAGCCTGCTTCAGATTCTATGTCTCCTCTCTCTCTGCCCTACCCCTGCTGATGCTCTGTCTCTGTCTAAAAAATAAATAAACACTAAAAAAAAGCCAGCTCCTGGTTTCATTGATCTGTTCTACTGTTTTTTTTTAAGTTTCTATATAATTTATTCCTGATCTAATGTTTATATTTTCTTCCTTCTGCTAATTTTAGGTTTGTTTCTTGTTCTTCTTCTAGCTCCTCTGAGTATAAGGTTAGGTTGTTTGAGATGTTTCTCGTTTTTGAGGTAGACCTGTATTGCTATATACTTCCCTTTTATGACTACTTTTGCTGCATCCCAAAGATTCTGGGCTGTCGTGTTTTCATTTTTGTTTATCTTAATGTACTTTTAATTCCTTCTTTTATTTATTGGTTGAACTATTCATTGTTCAGTAGCATGTTGTTTAATCCATGTATTTATGGTATTTCCAGATGTTTTCTTGTGGTTGACTTTTTAGTTTTAAAGTGTTGTGGTCAGAAAAAGTGACTTCAATCTTTTTGAATTTGTTGAGGTTTTCTTTGTGACATAATCTGTGATCTATTTTAGAGAATGTTCCATATGCACTTGAGAAGAATGTGTATTTTTAGGATGGAATGTTCTGAATAACTGTAAAATCCATGTGGTCTATTGTGTCATTCAAAGGCATTATTTTCTTGTTGATTTTCTGTTTAGATGATCTATCCATTGATGTAAGTGGGGTGTTAAAGTCCCCTACCATTATTATACTGTTATCGATTAGTTCCTTTATGTTCACTATTGACTGTTTTATGTATTTGGGTGCCTCTATGTTGGGTGCAAAAATATTTACACTTGTTATATCTTCTTGTTGGATTGTCCCCTCTATTATTATGTAGTGTCCTTCTTTTTCTCTTGTTACAGTCTTTGTTTTAAAGTCAACTTTGCCTGATATGGTTATTGTTACTCTGACTTTCACTTCACATCCATTTGCATGATAGATTTCTCCATCCCCTCACTTTTAATCTATTAAATGAATCTCTTTGCAACACACACATCTTCTTTCTCAGATGAAAGTTTGCATATTCCGGGGCACCTGGGTGGCTCAGTCCGTTAAGTGTCCAACTTCGGCTCAGGTCATGATCTAACGGTTCGTAAGTTCCAGCCCCATGTCAGGCTTTGTGCTGACAGTTCAGAACCTGGAAACTGCTTCAGATTCTGTGTCTTCCTCTCTCTCTGACCCTCCCCTGCTCATGTCTGCCTCTCTCTCTCTCTCTCTCTCAAAAACAAATAAACATTAAATTTTTTTTTTAGGGGCGCCTGGGTGGCTCAGTCGGTTAAGCGTCCAACTTCAGCTCAGGTCATGATCTCACGGTCCGTGGGTTCGAGCCCTGCGTCGGGCTCTGTGCTGACAGCTCATAGCCTGGAGGCTGCTTCAGATTCTGTGTCTCCCTCTCTCTCTGACCCTCCCCCGTTCATGCTCTGTCTCTCTCTGTCTCAAAAATAAATAAACATTAAAAAAATTTTTTTAAAGTTTGCATATTCTACCCAGTTATCCCTCATTTATTTGTATGATTGTTTTGCCAAACTATTTACCCTGGAATTCAACTCACAATAGTCTACATAAATGTTACTTGTTCCTTTTTATGGCTTTATCATTGAACAAATGCACTGGAGTTAATTCAAGCAGTCCTGTGTGATGATCTCTGGGGTGAAACATTTATTTTCAATAAATTAAAATTTTCAAAAAAGGTATTTCGATATAAAGCATCTCCTTTTCCTTCCTCCCTACCTGATTAGTTACCATCAATTCAGTTTATTAAAACTACGTTTCCATTTCTTGAACATGTTCCAGACCTTTACAAGTACCTCTGGGTCTTCTTCCTCTGAATCTCTTCTTATATTTACATGACATTCTATTTATAAACCATTATATAAGACTCACCACCCTGCATTATGCTAATGACTTATCTTCTCTGTTTCAGCTAATAGACTGTGAGAACTTTGAAGTTAGCGTCCTTACCTTCATGTTCTTACTATGAACCTGGGTCCATTGTTAAAATTGTTGAATAAATGAATTAAAAACAAAAGTGACAAATCAACTTAAAAATTCCTTTAAATAATTCCTACTCTTACATTAAAATGTTAAGGAGTAATATCATTGAAACTAGCATTTATAAGTTCATGATAGAAGAAACTATTGTTATAATTTCAATAGGTTTTTCAATAAAGATATTAAGGCACATTTGTAAATTCTCACAATTCTCAATATCTGACACTTCCAATATTATATTCATTTCTACCCATGTGAAACAGAAAGCTCTTTTCATTAATTAATAGGGAACTACAAATGAAACATTAGCTAGTAACATGTGCTTGGTTAGCCCAAGGCTCTTTCTTCTTGCCGCTGTCAGAGTGCCAGATCCTTTCCAGTCATGAATTTAAAAAAGGAAGGGTTGTAAGAACAATTTGTAGGCTATGTCATAGTTCAGATTTGGCTTTTTTTAGGTTTTATTTTATTTATTTTGAGAGAGACGGGGGTGAGGGCAGAGAGAGAGAGAGAGAGAATCTCAAGCAGGCTCTGTGTTCTCCTCACAGAGCCCAGTGCAGGGGGTTCAATCACACAAACTGTGGGATTATGACTTGAACCAAAAGCAGAGAGTCAGATGCTTAACTGACTGAGCCACCCTGGTGCCCATAGTTTAAAGTCAGCAAAATACTTTTCTCAACCTGTCTCATTTGCCTTCGAACTTTTCTCTTTTACCTACATGGCTCACAGCACAAACCTGAGATGCTTCCCACTTACAGGTTTCCCCCTTATTTTCTGATGCTTTTCAGAAATGTTTTAAGTGGGTTTCGTGGTCCTCTGTTCTTCATAGGGAAGTTTTAAATTAACTTTTCCCCAGCATGCTAAAGTTGAAAAAAAATACCATCTGTAGGATCATATAATTTCATATCATGCTCATCAAAAACCTAAGTAATGCCAAGGACCTCATATCTTACTCTTACTGCATAATCTTGGTAAAACATATTCTTAATTTAGCATAAGCCATTTATTTACTGTATGAAAATCAATTGTCTCATAAGTTTTCTTTTATTTTGTCTAAATGATATGTCTACCTCTAATTCAGTTAGTCATGTTTCCTGATTATTAAGCAATATTACTCTTATTTCAAAGACACAAAAATTTTAAATATTTTGTACATCACTACATCACACATTAACTGTTCTCAAGGTGTCAAAGATTAGCATGCATTTTACCATTATTAAATATGATGTAGTTTGTGCCTTTAGCTACCTTCCTCCCTCAATATCGCCCACTTAGTATTCACCCTCTTTTCTCTCCACACTAAAATAATTTTAAATAGATTTAAAAGTATAGGTAAATACACATTCTAGTGTTGTATCACAAATATATAATGAAGTCAGGATCTTTAATAGAGGAATATAAATCACATCTATCAAATTAATGTTGTGTGGGTTTCGATAGAATTGTTTCTATAATTGTCAACAAAAAATACTAATAAAGTAACTGCAAACTCTTAGGAGAAACACAGATTACAATTCATGTCACTGGAAATAATAGTATTACTAAATTGCTTAGATACCATTCAAAAATTTAGTATTAAAATATTAAACCTTTTTCTCTAAAAGATATGAAAGATATGAAATTTCAAAATAATATTTAAAAGTCCTAGTACATAGAGAAATATATTGAATAATTTCTCTAAACTAGCTATCTAACTTTTATAAATGATAGCAACTATGCAGATTATAAGCTATTTAAAACATATTAATGTACATAACTTTCCATGTAGTCAGCAGATAACTTATACTAAAGATATGTTAATATTAATGTCAATTAATAATATAAATATTGATAGTTGCATTAGTTTTTATAGGTCAGTTAATATAAATATTTCATTACAAAACACCAGTAAAATGTAGAGTATTTCAGAATAATTTTATTTTAGAAGCCTATACTTTCTAAATTGCTTTTGCTTTAGTTTGTGGTTATTTTTAATCTCTTTCATATATAATCTAGACACTCTAATAACTTGACATACAGGTTTAACTTCTTATGATTCTATTTACCATATTTCTCTTCATCAAAATTTCAGAGAGACATTATATAATAATTTATAAAGAAAATAAAATCTTATTGATTTAAAAATACATTCACAATTCATAGTACACAGGCAAAATTCTTGAAAAAAATAAAGGCATTTTAATCCTACAATGTGTTTTTACCTATTTTTAATCCTACAATGTGTTTTTACCTATGCATAAAGTGGACTTGATTTCTATATATAAGTCTAAAATCTGAGGATACCTGACCACTATGCAAGAAGGTGTATCCCACCCTAAATGTATAAAAGCCATGTGTAGCTCCTAACCTGGAGCTCTTCCTTGGTTTAATCCAACTAGGAAAGTCTTGCCATCTCTTAGTGCAATCTTTTCTTGGTTGACCTCCCTTTCGCTCTTCTACTAGGATGGCAGACTTGATTCTATCAATTAAATAACCAATTAGTATGTGCTGTATTTTTGGATAAGCCAGAGTCCCAGTAGGAAGCAGATGTCATATTCTAAGTGGGTAATGCAAGAAAAGTTTAGTATAGTTAAGAAACATTTACAAAGATGGGGCTGGGAAAAAGGAAATGAACACAGTAGCCAGTTGGTAGCAAGAGAAAGGAAGCCCTATCTATCACTCCTGAGTTTGAAGGTACAAAGTAATGGTTGTTTACCAGAATCCCAAGAGTGTGGCTGCACAGAGACGGACAATTGACAGAAGCTGTGACCTTCAGTAGAGAAGCACAACCAACCCACAACAAACTGTCAGGGGGAATAAATACCCCAACTTCAATCTTTTCTCAGACTCCAACCTTCTCCTCCTCCTCCTCCTCCTTCTTTCTTCTGTTTCTTTCTTCTCCTTCTTCTTCTTCTTCTTCTTCTTCTTCTTCTTCTTCTTCTTCTCCTTCTCCTTCTCCTTCTCCTTCTCTATCTCCTTCTCCTCCTCCTCCTCCTCCTCCTCCTCCTCCTCCTGCTCCTCCCCCTCCTTCTTCCTCTTCGTTTCCTTCTTCTTCTTCTTCTTCTTCTTTTTTTTGAGAGAACATGCTTATGAGCGGGGAGGGGTAGAGGGAGAGAGAGAATCTTAAGAAGTCTCCATGCCTATGTCTATCACAGAGCCCCATGCAGGACTCTATCTCATGACTGTGAGATCATGACCTCAGCTGAAATCAAAAGCTGGATGCATAACACCTGAGCCACCCAGGCAGCCCATCAAACTTTGATATTCTGTAGATGCTTCCCATTGGTTGAGCACTACCAAGAATCTAAAAGCAAAAGAGGCTTTATGCAACCCAACCCAGTCAGTACATTTCAGGTGTGAAAGAAAGGGACTCAAAGTATTCTGGAGGGACAAATGAAAGGTAAGTAGCATGATATTTTAGTTGATAATTGAAAAATAGCGACCAATAAAAAAATTCACTGGGTTATAAGAACTTTTATAATAATTTTACAATAGAAATATAACCCTGTAAATCTCCTCTAATTTATCATTCTTCATGTACTTATCACCATTTACAATAAAACATATTTTATTGATAAATTTTGTTATTGTCTTTTTGCCCTCACTAGAATGTAAATGCTATAGGGCATAGATTTTTCCGTTTTATTCACTGCTATGTTCCCAGAACCCTGAATATTGCTTGGCTTATAGTAGATACTGAAATAGTTTGGGAATGAATGAAATGGAAAATAAACAGTCATTTTAATGCAAAAACTGTAACTTAATTCAAATTGAAACCTGTTAAGTAAGCACATTCATATGATATAAATACTTCACGTATAAAGGGCTGTTTAGGGTTCTTATTCATGTATGAAAACTGCTTTAGTTTTCAAAAGGCATGAAAAAGAAGAGATTTCTTTTACATTTGTATTTCTCCACAAAAATTAATTTTGTGCAGAGAAGAAAATTGGCAGGTGTCTGAGATGTAAGAAGCAATAAATTCAGCTGCAGTTAAGTGTCAACTATTACCCTACTCATTTTGCAATAATTAATCTTTTTTTGTCTTCAAGTCCAAAAGATAATAGTATATTTTCTAGCTCTTTTTCAAGTAGCCCTAAATGCTCAAAATAGTGCATGTATTTATTTATTTTTTTAAATGTGCATCCAGATTAGTTAGCATATAGTGCAAAAATGATTTAGTGCATTTATTTTTAAAGACACCTAGAATATAAATCGATAGATCGGTATAGGAACCTCTAAACAAAGAAAGCACTATAAAAAGTACACTAAAGTAAAATTTGGTATGGCATCTTCTCACATGGCTTTATTTTTGTTATGTAACTGGTATCTGAATGTGCTTATAAGGAAAGAAAAAAGAAAAGACTGATGGTCTTCTAAAATCTTAGAACTCAGAGCAGTTCTGTCACTTGCCAGCTGTTTGACTTTAAGAGTTGTTACACTGTCCCTAGACTTCAGTTTTACTGTCTACACTATGAGATTAATAATATATATTTCTCTGGGTTGTGCAGCTTACAAGGAATAATGTATATCAATCATGCTGGCTTCCCACTACTCTGTTTTGCAAAGCATTTCTTTTGCCCATAAGCTTCTGAGACCTATTCTTTGGTACTTAAGAGCCAAATCATACAAATCTTTAATTACTAATATGCAGAACTTAAGAAACAAAACAGATGAGCATAGGGGAAGAGAAGGAAAAAATAAGATAAAAACAGAGAGGGAAGCAAACCATAAGAGACTCTTAAATACCGAAAACAAACTGAGGGTTGCTGGGAGGGAGGTGATTAGGGCTAAATGAGAGATGGACATCAAGGAGGGTACTTGTTGGGATGAGCACTGGGTGTTACATGTAAGGGAGGAATCACTAATTTCTACTAATACTACACTATATAGTAACTAATTTGCATATAAATAAATAAATAAATAAATAAATAAGACACTAAATTGAAATCAACCAGTCAACGACCAATTCTTAGTTATTCCACGTGAACTTTGCCATCTTCCTGAACATTTAGTCAATGTAGTAGGAACTACTTTTATGTTATCTCCAACTGTAACCTCTAAGCGCAAACATTGAGAGTCTAGGTTATATGAAGTATAGTAATTTAGATATATAGTTTCTACATTTTATCTATATTTTGCCTATCTTCATGCTCTTTCTTCCTTTCCAACTTCAAAAGGTGATAGTAAGGGATGGAATGCCTCGGTTTACTGTTTATAATTTCTTATTAACATTCTGTTATAACAAGTCTTCCATTGCTTTCTTCTTTCAAGAAATGAGAGGTTAAGTCCATGCAATTAGTCTTTCTCAGAACTCTTGGTTAATCCACCATCCGATTCAAAATACTGTTGGATCGTGTTTCTATTTCATTATGACTTTGGACTAGAGGAATTGATATGTTAGATCTTCTATACATTTGCTATTTCTTTCAAAACTGTCTGGTTTATTCATATAGTTCCCTATATGTACTCTTCTCAATTTACATAGAGATAAAATATATGCAGAAAATTATGAACAGATGTGTGTTTAAGACAACACTGATTTATTTGATAAATATTTATTGAGTGTCTAATATATAAGCCAGAGACTATTTTGATGCTTGGGATACATCAGAAAACAAGCTGACAGAAATCCCTGCCTGTATGAAAATTACAGTCTCGTAGAAGTTAGATAATTTTTCACCTCAGCAGAGAAATACATATGTATCTTTAACAGACAGAGACCTATGTATCCATCTAGGTCAAGAGAATAATTGATTTATAAAAAGCATTCTTTCCATACTTATTTTAATACAGAATATAGACCATGTCAGGGAAGGATTAGGTCCTGATAATTAAGTAGGGCAGAGATTCCTAATCAAAGTAAAATAATCTGTGACCCTGGTTTATTGAATGGTAGCCAAAATCTGTAAAGAGGAACAAGGTAAAAAGAAAAAAGTACAAGCATGCAAGACAAAGTACAGCAGAGGAGTCCTGAATTGAAAATGGGTAACATAATAAAAAACAATCTATGAACTAGATGAGAGCCAAAGTATCTTCACAAAACGTGCTGACCATCATGGAGACTGCCAAACATACCATTATACTTTATTCACTTTTAAAATCCAGTGACTCAAAAGAGGTTGAATAAAGAGAGACAGGGATACATGTACAGGATTTACTAGGATTCTCATTTCCATCATACCATATTGGTCATACCTGGAGGCAGCAGACCTGGTCCATAAAAAGATCCCCTAACGTATAAGTCAGAGAGAACAGTACAACCATGAATGATTATGCCAGATTATTTTTTCTGGGTAAGAAAAATATTTTTGCTATTTTATTCTCCTATATTCATCATTTATTTCATCTTCAATAAACAAGGGTATCCCATACATCCATGCAGCCAATTGAATCACAGCTATGTATAACTTGCACTCTTACTGGATATCATGAACTAGCACATTGAAAGACATACTCCTCATAAACTACACAGAATCCTTTATCTGTGCTTATTTCCAAATGCTTTCTTACTATAAGTACATTATAATTTTGAAGATACCCATACTTTTTTCTTGAAAATAAATGACCAAAAGGTGAGTGCTCATCCACAAAACAATGGAGTCACAACTATAATAAGATGAATCTGTTTTATTTCACCAAGTCCTACCAAGAACCAAGAAGAATAGAACTGACATGTTTTAAGCTAAAAACAAAATGAATGTTAATATTGCACCATAAAAAACACCCCCTTTTTTTCTCTTGGGAAACAATAGGGAAACTTTTCATGTTATGAATCTGAAGCTAAAAATGAAGCAACATGGCTAACCTTTCTAAAACAATTGTCTCTCCTAAGGGTCTGGTTCTGCCTCTGTGATCATATAATTTTCATGTTGTTTTATGCATTCCCTATGGCTGAATCAACTACAATATCATTGCATATTAAAATTTCAACACAGAAACGCACATTTAAATTCTGTGCTTGATATAAAAGTCATGAAGAGACTGGAGGCAAGTTGGAGAAACAACTGAGTTTAATAAAGAGATCAATATAGCTGAGCAGACACATTACAGCCTATTTTCCAAGACTTCTCATACATACACAAAAGGAACAACAACAACAACAACAAAAGTTTCCAGTTTTCTCAGAACGCTTTTAGCGAGAGTAGATATCCTCATAAAGTAATAAAACATCATTACTTCTATATCCATCCTATTTTTGAAATAATTTTAATCTGCTTTACAGAGTTTTTGCAGTCCACTAACTCTCAAAAGTAAGAATGCACAATATATAAATTGATACCTAAGAATTCTTCTCATTTATTTGTGCATTTATGTAAATTTCTAATAAAATAAATGAATTTATTATAAATGTCATCTGAAAATTATACTTCAGATAATGGCTAGAGGAAAAAGTCAGTCTTTCAAGTGTATCTATTTTACCCGAGTCTACATACTCACACACATGAAAAAAAAGTTACCCTTTCCTCAGAAGTTATGTAAAGAGTTATTATTTAAATAGCTGTTCTATTCAAATATTTAAATAGCTGTTCTATTCAAAAATAGATGTCATTCCAAATTGTGACTGCCTCACTTCTTTAACACCAAATCAAGTGTTCACACCACATGCACGTGCACGCACACACACACACACACACACACACACACACACACTCACACACACACAGACATATGATGGTGGTTTAAGGTAATTAAAATTTTTATTTTATTTATATACTTTAAAACTTTTCAACTGTTCAGCAATTAATCTATATTATTAGAAAAACAAATGCCATCTTAAAAACAAAAAAGAACATTTGATATCATGGCCCCCAAATTCTAAGAGCTTATTTTCCATAATCATAAGAAACATTTCTTTCAAAATGCAACATCAAAGAGAAACTTGGATAGTTGGAAAATTCACGATTAAGAAGATAGTGGCTATTTTAAATGCTTCACTTCCATGCTTATTTATACTTCAAATTAGACATATTTTAAAATAATCCTTTAAAAAGAAGAAAAAGTAATTTAGCCTACTGTTTCTCAAGTGAAACGATGTAAGTTCCCTTTTAGGGTAGACAAGTATTCCATCCTAAAAAATTACCCAGGGTCAAGTCTGAGAAACAGTGACTAGGAAATTAAATATTGTCACGAATAACTTTCAATTGGGTTTTCTGAAAAATCACAATTTATATTTATAAGTGGTTCTTATTAGCGTTTATAAAAACAAAAATGCAAAATTAAAATATTCTCCCAGAACAATTAGACCTCAGAGAATATATCCACAGATTGTATTGTGGGAAAATATTGAATTGAAGACTTAAAGCTCGTGGTAGGGATTGTCTTTTAATTACAAATCATCTCTTAAGAAGTCTTTGTTACTGATAACATGTTCCTGGAGATACAATCAAAATAAAAATTCTAAACTTTAGAAATGCCCTAGACCTCTGTTTTCCAGAACATGTCTTCAGACTGATTTAGACTATCTGATGAAAATAACTACATTGGATAGCAAGCTAATCTCATTGTAATAACAAGAAAACATTTAAATATTCATATCTGTACTTGCATATGGCCCATGGCAATTTCATAACTATTTATATTTTTTTAATAATGCATAATTTAGAGCATGCAAAAATATCTCTTGGAACTAGCCTGGTTTTTTTGACTATTTAGAATGATATCTAGTAGTTTCATTCCTATACATAATTTTCACTTGCTTGAATTATCTAGATAATTGAAGTCAAAGGTCATTTTTGGTTTCAATATCCAGACAATTTATGCATAGATTCAACTGCTGTTAATTTATAGCAGAGAAATAAAATGTGTTTTTCAAAATGTACAATGACATAGGAGATTCAATCTGTGGCTGTACATGGATCTTAGTGCACTCCCAATACTATTTTGTGAACCTTGATAAACATTGATTGGTGGTCTCACCTACCTGCCACATATGCACTACTTTTTGTTATATGGTAGGAAGAAAGAATTTGTTCAATACCACAAGAAAACCATATATACAACCACTATGCACATACAAAAATGTATTTGCTTAAATTTATACCTAAGCCTACCTTAATTGTCTCATTTCTGCTCTCCTGTCTTTAAATTGCATGCAGATGATTTGTTATATAAAAACCTTTGCATTGTGTTTTTATTACAAAATATGCTGAAAAGATATTCAACATAGCTTTAAGAACTAGAATACTAATTCTTTTTTACAATGCATTGCTGTCAACAGCAATATCAGGGCAGAGCCACACAGAAAATGATTCAACCTCCACAAGCTGCCAGTGTGAATACTATGCACCACATTCATAAATATGAAGACTGAAAGTATCATTATTCAATGTCCCAGAGAAAATGAAAACACGAGATTTTCCAGGATTCCTCCCTTATGTGGAATAATTTAATTTAATTTTATCATATACATTATTTTCTCTTAGCAAAGACCTGTTTAAAATCTTTTGATTTCATAAAACAATTGAATATTGAATCAGCATACAAGAAAATATTCAGATACATTCTTTTTTGCTTTTTTGCATCCCCATTAAAGCACTTATGCTATGGCAATCAGAGATATGTGCAAAACAGCAAGCTACAACTTCAGCTCCAATTATCATAATTTGATCATTGTTTTTTAAAAGCCTTAAATAATAATTAAGAATATTTTATAAAATAGTTAATTGTTCTGTATGACAAATTGGGGGATAAAATTTTCTGTAAAGAGAGACTCCATGTATATGTGTATAATAGGAACAGCAGGGCACATAGAAGTCAAAAGGTTATTATTTTTCTAAAAATTACATATTCTCATGCAAAATCTGATAGTCTTTATTGATGGACAATGTCATAAAGCCATCACTGTGTTTATAGACATTTAATTGAAGACAGCATAAAACGATAAACTAAGAAACATGCATGGTTGACTCCTCCAAT